>NC_057797.1:500673316-500797185 GCF_018294505.1 Triticum aestivum
AATATGTTCAAATTTGTTACTTGAAAATATCATCGGCGCGGCGGTGGAGTGGGGGAGGGTGCGGGGGGTGCCCGTTGGCGGCGATGGAGCGGGGGAGGGTGCGGGGGGCCGGGTGCTCGTCAGCGGCAGTGGAGGGGGATCGAGATCGAGTGTCCTCACCACTGGCTCACATCCTTAGGGTGACTCAGCATCTTGTCTTTTTTATTTATCTCCGGATCATTTCCGTCATCTTCCCGCTTCTTCTCCTCCCTATCCGTGTGCCAACGCAGGAGCTTTGCTACCTTAGGGTCCGCGAAATACCGCTGCAGACGAGGAGTGATCAGAAAGTACCACACCGATTTTCGAGGAGCTTTCTTCCTCTTCTTGTATCAAGTGACGCCGCACACCGGACATATGGTAGACTCCGCGTGCTCGTCCCGATAAATGATGCAATTGTTCATGCACACATGGTATTTCACGTGCGGTAAATCCAGAGGACACATGATTTTCTAATGCAGTGCGCCATTAGTGCTTTTGCAAAAAAGTAAAAAAAATAATTTTTATACTAATGGTGCACCGTTGCATAGTGCGCCATTACTAGTTTAAACTAGTAATGGCGCACTGTGCAACGGTGCGCCATTAGTAGTTTTCCCAAAAAGTAAAAAAAACAAATTACTGGCACACTTTGTCGCCGGTGCGCCATTATTAGTTCTAACTACTAATGGCTCACTTTGCCCGGATGCGCCATTAGTATGTTTGAAAAAATGGAAAAAAAATTGTTACTAGTGGCGCACCTTTTGTCTGGTGTGCCATTAGTGTTTTCCACACTAATGGCGTACCTCCACCTGGTGCGCCATTAGTATATAGTAGTGGCGCACCACTTCTCTGGTGCGCCATTAGTGTCAATCCTATCTTTAGCCCTTTTCATAGTAGTGCAAGCGACACCCTACACATGCAAGTCTAGATAGTAGGCAGCGGAAAGTAAAGACTTTGCATATAAATGTAAAGGAGGGATCAAAGAAATCAAACACAATGAAGGTACAGTGATTTATTGCGTGGTTTCGCTAGGTGGTGCTATCGTACGCCCACGTTGATGAAGACTTCAACCCACGAACGTTAACAGCCACACGAGTCCATGGAGGGCTCTACCTATGAAGAGTCCACAAAGAAGGAACCTTGTTTATGACATCATAGCTTTCGTCCATGAGGGACTAGCCTCACTCGAGGTAGATTTTCACGAAGTATGCGATCTCCTTGCCCTTACAAACTCCTTTGTTCAACTCCACAAGATTTGGAGACTCTCAAGTGACACGTAACCAATCTAGTAGACACCAGTTTCCAAAAGGTAATAGATGTTGTTTTTGATGATGAACTCCTTGCTCTTGTGCTTCAAAAGATAGTCTCCTCAACACTCAATCACTCTCTCACAGATTCGGCATGGTAGTAGGAGAAGGATTAGAGCGGAAAGAAACTTGAAGGGGCTAGAAATCAAGGATCAAATGTTGGAGTGGAATCCCCTTGGTTTCAACACAAGTGTAGGTGGTTCTCTCTCAAAAAGTGGATATCGCAAGTGGTAATTTCGTCCTGGTTGCTCTCTCTGAGAGTAGGTGGAATGGGTCGCATAAAAACCAAAATGGGGTGTGGCCAAGTGGTAAGGCAGCGGGTTTTGGTCCCTTTACTCGGAGGTTCGAATCCTTCCGTGGGTATATATAGCCATCACCAAAAAAAATTGTTATGCACCTTTATGCACAACTCGCTAGGACTGGGTGAAACCACTCAGTGAGACCAACTAGCGCAGAAGGTTTGAACTTTAGGCATTTCGGTGAGACTGGATGAAACAGCTGAGAGGGACCGGTGGGTGATAACCTAAGCACTTTCCACAGTTCGGTGACACCGATCGAAATCACCTAGAAATCTTGAAATCAAATCGATAGGTTACAGAAGGTTGGCAAGCACACTTTGGTGGGACCTAATGTCATCTCGGTGAGGCCAAGTCACTAGGATTTAGGCAGTGGCTCTATCAAGCGTATCTCGGTGGTTCCTGGTATAGGAGTGAATCGGTGGGACCGAATGAAACTTAGGGTTTTGGACAGATAGGAATGGAGGGTGTGGTTGAGGGTTTTTTGAGCAATATCTCTAAGAACTTGAGCAAATGACTCATGATCAAAACATCATCCCCTTTTAATAGTATTGGCTTTCCTATGGACTCAATGTGATCTTGGATCACTTAACCAAAAATGTAGAGTCTTGGAGAGGTTGTTAATGCTTTGTCCTTTGCATTTGAGGGGTCCACATTCATCTCATTGTCATACCAAATTGAACTTTCCAGAAATATTCTTTGAATAGGCATTACTTCAATGATGTAAATGTTGTTATGAATTACCAAAACCACCCAGGATTAGTTGAACTTTCAATCTCCCCCTTTTTGGTAACTTATGACCACATATAGATCAAAACTTTGACATAAGATATAATCATTGAATAATATAGTTGCTTTGAGAAGTATGTGATAAGCAAGAACTCCGCCTAAATTTCTGCATTATTTAAAATTTGTGTTTCAGTGCAAATGCACAATCGATTAGGATCATGGGATGACTCTTCCATGCCACATACATCTTAGTGGGGCGCACAAAATAATGTGAATGAAATACAACAAGGACTCATCACCAAGCAAACATGTGAATGACCATAGCAACAAGCATAACTGGTAGATAAGTAGCATGATAAGCAACGTAAAGTATGGTCACACACAAGCATAGTCTTACAAGCCAACAAGATCAAAGTATCTCAACTAACGAAATCCAATAATACCAGCAAAAGCAAAAGACTCCCTCTCTCTCTCTCTCAGCCCCATGGTATATATTACTCTCCCCCTTTGGCAACAAGTTACCAAAAAGTTCGAATGATATAGAACTAAATGTCACTCTATGCTCAATCCATGGTAGCTGGTGATGAATTCCTCTGACTGGCAAGACATGTGTGGGTCGATGGAGTGGAGAAAAGTCGATATGCAAATGCTTTGGAAGATGTTTGCTGAACTAGAGGGGTGGACACTAGTGGTGCAACAACTGCAGGTGTAACAACTATGGCAGATCTGGGATGGGTCTAGAGCTGAGTAGTATTTGAGGCTCATCAGAATCACTCAGCTTGTCTTCCACGTCTACTTTGAGCTTCTCCTGGTTAGTGGCCATCTTCGTTACCTTGACATCAAGATCATGGAACTTTGTTTCCACAATCCCCCCGAGGCTATCATGGTTCTTCACAAGGTTAGCTAGGCCTTGCTCGACCCTCTAGGTAGCTAGGATAAGATACATCATTTGATCATTCTTATTCTTGGGAAACTCTATGGTAGAAGTACTGGGCCCACTACACGATGCGGTAGCTCTAACAGTCTCGGCTCTTGCTTGAGCATCAGCAGAGGTGGGGTGCGAAGAATCTAGTATGACAGTGCAATCCTCCAACTCTAGTGGTAGTGGCAAGTGCCACCGGTCAAGCAGATAAACATTCTTACCAACTTTGGAGTTGATAAGCATCTAAATGTATGGTTCATATCCGCATGAACACTATTGGTCAGCAACTGTTCTCTTCATAGTTTCCACAATGAGATCCATGACTTTGAAGTAGGTGCAACCATCAATGTGATGTAGCATATCAATAGGGTAGCCACGTATCATCCTCTCATCTCCAGACTTGCGCATAAGTGTATGCCTCAGGATAGAGTTGATGGTGGCAAGCCTTGGAAAAAGATAGTAAATGGATCCCAACTTGTGTTTGGAGACGTACTCAGAAAGGATGGCCGTGTACATGTTAGCCATGGAGTTATGATCTCTGCAGGGTTTGGCATAATCATCCACATAACCCTCTCCAAAAGTGAGCATGCCAATCAACTCATCCCATTCTTCAAGAGAAGATTATATCTGACACCTTTGATCATCCACTTGATCTTGCCATCAGGGTAGAAATGTGCTATAGAGTAGAATTGCATGATGAGCTCATCATTCCATGCAGTCATCTACCAATGTACTCATCAAGCTCTTGTGTCTTGAAGTTATCATGTATGTTGGGGAATATTTCTGAGAGAGCATCGATGTAATACCAGTCGACCCATCTCATGCCACCGATAGTTGGGCTCTTCTCAAGAAGCATAGTCTCATAGAAGTCTTGTTACTCCCTGGTGTGGAATCTCTAGTCCACAGTTGTCCTCCTCCTAATAGAATATGGATATGAAGTCATCCATCCCCCCAGTCCTTTGTCCTTCCTCTTCTTCATGTCTTATGCCTCTAGATGTGAGTCATCATGAGCTGGCAGAAACGGTGTTATCTTCTTCAGATGTGCTGAGGCTTCTTCTTCATCTCTCTCAAGCACTAGGCCTCGTTCTTCTGTGATGCAACAAGGCTAGTTGTAGTCTTGACCATGGCCTTTGGTGTTGTCTTGGCCTTCACAGCTGGAGGTGTAGTCTTTGGCATAACATCTTCCATAAGCTTCCTTTGCCTCTTGGGAGGTGGATTGGCTAGTTGAGTTTCCTCCTCCTCTTCTTATTCATCTCGGCAGCAGCGGGTTCATGTTTACGCATAGATGATCTTCTGGAAGTAACATGATCTACCTGCTTCCTTTCCCTCTTCTTGTGCTTGGGCTTTGATCACCCCTGAGTTGAACTTCCTGTAGTAGTATATATGTGTCAAAGTAATTCCTCTACTTGTTGCGGTGGAGGCTGACACCTTTTGAGCAACTGCTCTCTCCTTGTCATAAGTGCCATACTCTTTGCTCACAACTTTCCTCTTGGAAGTTGCATCATCAGGCATAAAGTCTGAGTCATCCTCATCTGAATTCTTTCTCTTTCCGGAATAGGTTGCAGCTGGGGGGAAACCATGTGAGGTAGGTGTTCATGGATGTGAGTTGAAACTCCTCTTAGGACTAGTGCCCGCACTTAACTCAACTGTTGGAAATATGCCCTAGAGGCAATAATAAAATGGTTATTATTATATTTCCTTGTTCATGATAATTGTCTATTGTTCATGCTATAATTGTGTTATCCAGAAATCGTAATACATGTGTGAATACATAGACCACAACACGTCCCTAGTGAGCCTCTAGTTTACTAGCTCGTTGATCAAAAGATATTCATGGTTTCCTGACTATGGACATTAGATGTCATTGATAACGGGATCACATCATTAGGAGAATGATGTGATGGACAAGACCCAATCCTAAGCATAGCTCAAAGATCGTGTAGTTCGTTTGCTAGAGCTTTTCCGAATGTCAAGTATCATTTCCATAGACCATGAGATTGTGCAACTCCCAGACACCGTAGGAGTGCTTTGGGTGTGCCAAACGTCACAACGTAACTGTGTGACTATAAAGGTACACTACGGGTATCTCCGAAAGTGTCTGTTGGGTTGGCACGAATCGAGACTGGGATTTGTCACTCCGTATGACGGAGAGGTATCTCTGGGCCCACTCGGTAATGCATCATCATAATGAGCTCAATGTGACCAAGTGGTTGATCACGGGATCATGCATTACGGTACGAGTAAAGTGACTTGTCGGTAACGAGATTGAACGAGGTATTGGGATACCGACGATCGAGTCTCGGGCGAGTAATGTACCGATTGACAAAGGGAGATGTGGTTCATCCGATGAGATCATCGTGGAACATGTGGGAGCCAACATGGGTATCCAGATCCCGCTGTTGGTTATTGGCCGGAGAGTCGTCTCGGTCATGTCTGCGTCTCTCCCGAACCCGTAGGGTCTACACACTTATGGTTCGGTGATGGTAGGGTTATTGAGATATTAGTATGCGGTAACCCGAAAGTTGTTCAGAGTCCCGGATGAGATCCCGGATGTCACGAGGAGTTCCGGAATGGTCCGGAGGTGAAGAATTATATATAGGAAGTCCAGTTTCCGCCATCGAGAAAGTTTCGGGGATCACCGGTATTGTACCGGGACCACCGGAATGGTCCCGGGGGTCCACCGGGTGGGGCCACCTATCCCGGAGGGCCCCATGGGCTGAAGTGGGGAAGGGAACCAGTCCCTGGTGGGCTGGTGCGCCCCCCTTGGGCCTCCCCCTGCGCCTAGGGTTGGAAACCCTAGGGGTGGGGGCGCCCCACTTGGCTTGGGGGCAAGCCACCCCCCTTTGCTGCCACCCCCCTTGAGATCCAATCTCTAGGGCCGACGCCCCCCTTAGGGGTCCTATATATAGTGGGGGATGGAGGGCAGCCGCACCCTAGCCCCCGGCGCCTCCCTCTCCCTCCCGTGACACCTCTCCCTCTCGCTGAGCTTGGCAAAGCCCTGCCGAGATCACCGTAGCTTCCACCACCACGCCGTCGTGCTGCTGGATCTCCGTCAACCTCTCCTTCCCCCTTGCCGGATCAAGTTGGAGGAGACGTCTTCCCAACCGTACATGTGTTGAACGCGGAGGTGCCGTCCGTTCGGCGCTCGGCCATCGGTGATTTGGATCATGACGAGTACGACTCCATCAACCCCATTCTCTTGAACGCTTCCGCTCGCGATCTACAAGGGTATGTAGATGCACCCCCCCTTTCCCTCGTTGCTAGATAACTCCATAGATTGATCTTGGTGATGCGTAGAGAATTTTAAATTCTGCTACGTTCTCCAACAGTGGTATCAGAGCTAGGTCTATGTGTAGTTTCTATGCACGAGTAGAACACAAAGCAGTTGTGGGCGTCGATATTGTCAATTTACTTGCCGTTACTAGTCTTATCTTAATTCGGTGGCATCATGGGATGAAGCGGCCCGGACCGACCTTACACGTACACTTACGTGAGACTAGTTCCACCGACTGACATGCACTAGTTGCATGAGGTGGCTAGCGGGTGTCTGTCTCTCCTACTTTAGTTAGATCAGATTCAATGAAAAAGGGTCCTTATGAAGGGTAAATAGAAATTGGCATATCACGTTGTGGTTTTGGTGTAGGTAAGAAACGTTCTTGCTAGAAACCTATAGCAGCCACGTAAAAACTTGCAACAACAATTAGAGGACGTCTAACTTGTTTTTGCAGCATGTGTTGTGTGATGTGATATGGCCAAAAGGATGTGATGAATGATATATGTGATGTATGAGATTGATCATGTTATTGTAATAGGAATCACGACTTGCATGTCGATGAGTATGACAACCGGCAGGAGCCATAGGAGTTGTCTTAATTTATTTATGACCTGCATATCAACATAAACGTCATGTAATTACTTTACATTATTGCTAAACCGTTAGCCATAGTAGTAGAAGTAATAGATGAAGAGACAACTTCATGAAGACATGATGATGGAGATCATGATGATGGAGATCATGGTGTCATGCCGGTGACGATGATGATCATGGCACCCCGAAGATGGAGATCAAAAGGAGCAAATGATATTGGCCATATCATGTCACTATTTGATTGCATGTGATGTTTATCATGTTTTACATCTTATTTGCTTAGAACGACGGTAGCTTAAATAAGATGACCCCTCGTAATAATTTCAAGAAAGTGTTCCCCCTAACTGTGCACCATTGTGAAGGTTCGTTGTTTCGAAGCACCACGTGATGATCGGGTGTGATAGATTCTAACGTTCGAATACAACGGGTGTAAGCCAGATTTACACACGCAATACACTTAGGTTGACTTGACGAGCCTAGCATGTACAGACATGGCCTCGGAACACAGAAGACCGAAAGGTCGATCATGAGTCGTATAGAAGATACGATCAACATGAAGATGTTCATCGATGTTGACTAGTCCGTCTCTTGTGATGATCGGACACGGCCTAGTTGACTCGGATCATGTTTCACTTAGATGACCAGAGGGATGTCTATCTGAGTGGGACTTCATTGAATAATTTGATTAGATGAACTTAATTATCATGAACTTAGTCTAAAATCTTTACAATATGTCTTGTAGATCAAATGGCCCACACTAATGTTGCCCTCAACTTCAACGCGTTCCTAGAGAAAACCAAGCTGAAAGATGATGGCAGCAACTATACGGACTGGGGCCGGAACCTGAGGATCATCCTCATAGCTGCCAAGAAAGATTATGTCCTAGAAGCACCGCTAGGTGATGCACCCATCCCAGAGAACCAAGATGTTATGAACGCTTGGCAGTCACGTGCTGATGATTACTCCCTCGTTCAGTGTGGCATGCTTTACAGCTTAGAACCGGGGCTCCAAAAGCGTTTTGAGAAACACGGATCATATGAGATGTTCGAAGAGCTGAAAATGGTTTTCCAAGCTCATGCCCGGGTCGAGAGATATGAAGTCTCCGACAAGTTCTTCAGTTGTAAGATGGAGGGAAATAGTTCTATCAGTGAGCACATACTCAAAATGTCTGGGTTGCATAACTGCTTGACTCAGCTGGGAGTTAATCTCCCAGATGACGCGATCATTGACAAAATCCTTCAGTCGCTTCCACCGAGCTACAAGAGCTTTGTGATGAACTTCAATATGCAGGGGATGGAAAAATACCATTCCTGAGGTATATTCAATGCCGAAATCAACGGAGGTGGAGATCAAAAAGGAACATCAAGTGTTGATGGTGAATAAAACCACTAAGTTTAAGAAAGGCAAGGGTAAGAAGAACTTCAAGAAGGACGGCTAGGGGGTTGCCGTGCCCGGTAAGCAAGCTGCCGGGAGGAAGCCAAAGAATGGACCCAAGCCCGAGACTGAGTGTTTTTATTGCAAGGGAAGTGGTCACTGGAAGCGGAACTGCCCCAAATACTTAGCGGACAAGAAGGCCGGCAACAGTAAAGGTATATGTGATATACATGTAATTGATGTGTACCTTACCAGTACTCGTCGTAGCTCCTGGGTATTTGATACCGGTGCGGTTGCTCACATTTGTAACTCAAAGCAGGAGCTGCAGAATAAGTGGAGACCGGCGAAGGACGAGGTGACGATGCGCGTCGGGAATGGTTCCAAGGTCGATGTGATCGCCGTCGGCACGCTACCTCTACATTTACCTACGAGATTAGTTTTAAACCTCAATAATTTTTATTTAGTGCCAGCTTTGAGCATGAACATTGTATCATGATCTTGTTTAATTCGAGATGGCTACTCATTTAAATCCGAGAATAATGGTTGTTCTATTTATATGAGAGATATGTTTTATGGTCATGCTCCGCTGGTGAATGGTTTATTCTTAATGAATCTCGAGCATAATGTTACACATATTCATAGTGTGAATACCAAAAGATGTAAGGTTGATAATGATAGTCCAACATACTTGTGGCACTGCCGCCTTGGTAACATAGGTGTCAAACGCATGAAGAAGCTCCATGCAGATGGACTTTTGGAGTCTCTTGATTACGAATCATTTGACATGTGCGAACCATGCCTCACGGGTAAAATGACCAAGACTCCATTCTCGGGAACAATGGAGCGAGCAACCAACTTATTGGAAATCATACATACTGATGTGTGCGGTCCAATGAGTGTTGAGGCTCGCGGTGGCTATCGTTATGTTCTCACCCTCATTGATGACTTGAGTAGATATGGGTATGTCTACTTGATGAAACACAAGTCTGAGACCTTTGAAAAGTTCAAGGAATTTTAGAGTGAGGTTGAGAATCAACGTGACAGGAAAATCAAGTTCTTGCGATCAGATCGTGGGGGGAGAATACTTGAGTCACGAATTTGGCACGCACTTAAGGAAATGTTGAATAGTTTCACAACTCACGCCGCCTGGAACACCTCAGCGTAATGGTGTGTCCGAACATCGTAATCGCACTCTATTGGATATGGTGCGATCTATGATGTCTCTTACAGATCTACCACTGTCATTTTGGGGCTATGCTTTAGAGACTGCCACATTCACTTTAAATAGGGCACCGTCGAAATCCGTTGAGACGACACCGTATGGATTATGGTTTGGGAAGAAACCTAAACTGTCGTTTCTAAAAGTTTGGGGATGCGATGCTTATGTCAAGAAACTTCAACCTGAAAAGCTCGAACCCAAGTCGGAAAAATGCGTCTTCATAGGATACCCTAAAGAAACTATTGGGTATACCTTCTACCTCAAATCCGAAGGCAAGATCTTTGTTGCCAAGAATGGATCCTTTCTAGAGAAAGAGTTTCTCTCGAAAGAAGTAAGTGGGGGGAAAGTAGAACTTGATGAAGTATTACCTCTTGAACCAGAAAGTGGCGCAACTCAAGAAAATGTTCCTGAGGTGCCTGCACCGACTAGAGAGGAAGTTAATGATGATGATCATGAAACTTCAGATCAAGTTGCTACTGAACTTCGTAGGTCCACAAGGACACGTTCCGCACTAGAGTGGTACGGCAACCCTGTCTTGGAAATCATGTTGTTAGACAACAGTGAACCTTCGAACTATGAGGAAGCGATGGTGGGCCCAGATTCCGACAAATGGCTAGAAGCCATGAAATCCGAGATAGGATCCATGTATGAAAACGAAGTATGGACTTTGACTGACTTGCCCAATGATCGGCGAGCCATAGAAAATAAATGGATCTTTAAGAAGAAGACAGACGTGGATGGTAATGTAACCATCTATAAAGCTCGGCTCGTCGCTAAGGGTTATCGACAAGTTCAAGGGGTTGACTACGATGAGACTTTCTCACCCGTAGCGAAGCTGAAGTCCGTCTGAATCATGTTAGCAATTGTCGCATTCTATGATTATGAGATATGGCAAATGGACGTCAAAATGGCATTCCTTAATGGCTTTCTTAAGGAAGAATTGTATATGATGTAGCCGGAAGGTTTTGTCGATCCTAAGAATGCTAACAAGGTGTGCAAGCTCCAACGCTCAATCTATGGGCTGGTGCAAGCATCTCGGAGTTGGAACATTCGATTTGATGAGATGATCAAAGCGTTTGGGTTTACACAGACTTATGGAGAAGCCTATGTTTACCAGAAAGTGAGTGGGAGCTCCGTAGCATTTCTCATATTATATGTGGATGACATACTGTTGATGGGAAATGATATAGAATTGTTGGAAAGCATAAAGGCCTACTTGAACAACTGTTTTTCAATGAAGGACCTTGGAGAAGCTGCTTATATATTAGGCATCAAAATCTATAGAGATAGATCGAGACACCTCATTGGTCTTTCACAAAGTACGTACCTTGACAAGATATTGAAGAAGTTCAATATGGATCAGTCCAAGAAGGGGTTCTTGCCTGTATTGCAAGGTATGCAATTGAGCACGGCTCAATGCCCGACCACAACAGAAGATAGAGAAAAGATGAGTGTCATCCCCTATGCCTCGGCCATAGGGTCTATTATGTATGCCATGCTGTGTACCAGACCTGATGTAAACCTTGCCGTAAGTTTGGTAGGAAGGTACCAAAGTAATCCCGGCATGGAACACTGGACAGCGGTCAAGAATATCCTGAAGTACCTGAAGAAGACTAATGATATGTTTCTCGTTTATGGAGGTGACGAAGAGCTCGTCGTAAAGGGTTACGTCGATGCTAGCTTCGACACAGATCTAGATGACTCTAAGTCACAAACCGGATACGTGTATATTTTGAATGGTGGGGCAGTAAGCTGGTGCAATTGCAAGCAAAGCGTTGTGGTGGGATCAACATGTGAGGCGGAGTACATGGCAGCCTCGGAGGCAGCACAAGAAGCAATCTGGGTGAAGGAGTTCATTACCGACCTAGGAGTCATTCCCAATGCGTCGGGCCTGATGACTCTCTTTTGTGACAACACTGGAGCTATTGCCCTTGCCAAGGATCCCAGGTTTCACAGGAAGACTAGGCATATCAAGCGTCGCTTCAACTCCATTCGTGAAAGTGTTCAAAATGGAGACATAGATATTTGTAAAGTACATACGGACCTGAATGTGGCAGATCCGTTGACTAAACCTCTCCTTAGAGCAAAACATGATCAACACCAGAACTCTATGGGTGTTCAATTCGTCACAATGTAACTAGATTATTGACTCTAGTGCAAGTGGGAGACTGTTGGAAATATTCCCTAGAGGCAATAATAAAATGGTTATTATTATATTTCCTTGTTCATGATAATTGTCTATTATTCATGCTATAATTGTGTTATCCGGAAATCATAATACATGTGTGAATACATAGACCACAACACGTCCCTAGTGAGCCTCTACTTGACTAGCTCGTTGATCAAAAGATATTCATGGTTTCCTGACAATGGACATTAGATGTCATTGATAACGGGATCACATCATTAGGATAATGATGTGATGGACAAGACCCAATCCTAAGCATAGCTCAAAGATCTTGTAGTTCGTTTGCTAGAGCTTTTCCGAATGTCAAGTATCATTTCCTTAGACCATGAGATTGTGCAACTCCCGGACACCGTAGGAGTGCTTTGGGTGTGCCAAACGTCACAACATAACTGGGTGACTATAAAGGTGCACTACGGGTATCTCCGAAAGTGTCTGTTGGGTTGGCACGAATCGAGACTGGGATTTGTCATTCCGTATGACGGAGAGGTATCTCTGGGCCCACTCGGTAATACATCATCATAATGAGCTCAATGTGACCAAGTGGTTGATCACGAGATCATGCATTACGGTACGAGTAAAGTGACTTGCCGGTAACGAGATTGAACGAGGTATTGGGATACCGACGATCGAGTCTCGGGCGAGTAGCATACCGATTGACAAAGGGAATTGTATACGAGATTGATTGAATCCTCGACATCATGGTTAATCCGATGAGATCATCGTGGAACATGTGGGAGCCAACATGGGTATCCAGATCCCGTTGTTGGTTATTGGCCGGAGAGTCGTCTCAGTCATGTCTGCGTGTCTCCCGAACCCGGTCTACACACTTAAGGTTCGGTGATGATAGGGTTGTTGAGATATTAGTATGCGGTAACCCGAAAGTTGTTCGGAGTCACGGATGAGATCCAGGACGTCACGATGAGTTCCGGAATGGTCCGGAGGTGAAGAATTATATATAGGAAGTCCAGTTTCGGCCATCGGGAAAGTTTCGGGGATCACCGGTATTGTACCGGGACCACCAGAAGGGTCCCGGGGGACCACCGGGTGGGGCCACCTATCCCGGAGGGCCCCATGGGCTGAAGTGGGGAAGGGAACCAGCCCCTGGTGGGCTGGTGCGCCCCCTTGGGCCTCCCCCTGCACCCAGGGTTGGAAACCCTAGGGGTGGGGGGCGCCCCACTTGGCTTGGGGGGCAAGCCACCCCCCTTGGCCGCCGCCCCCCCTTGAGATCCAATCTCTAGGGCCGGTGCCCCCCTTAGGGGTCCTATATATAGTGGGGGGGGGAGGGCAGTTGCACCCTAGACCCTGGCGCCTCCCTCTCCCTCCCGTGACAACTCTCCCTCTCGCTGAGCTTGGCGAAGCCCTGCCGAGATCACCGTTGCTTCCACCACCATGCCGCTGTGCTGCTGGATCTCCATCAACCTCTCCTTCCCCTTTGCTGGGTCAAGTTGGAGGAGACGTCTTCCCAACCGTACATGTATTGAACGCGGAGGTGTCGTCCGTTCGGCGCTCGGTCATCGGTGATTTGGATCATGACGAGTACGACTCCATCAACCCCGTTCTCTTGAATGCTTCTGCTCACGATCTACAAGGGTATGTAGATGCACCCCCCTTTCCCTCGTTGCTAGATAACTCCATAGATTGATCTTGGTGATGCGTAGAAATTTTTAAATTCTGCTACGTTCTCCAACATCAACATCATTCTCAACTCTTCTCTGGCTATCATATGACCCTGACATCTTGGCAAACTAGCCCTGTGAATAGAGTAGATGGGGATAGAATAGATGAGGATCCCAAAATACAGAGGTTTATGCAAAGAATTGAGTTCAAAATTCAAGTTTAAGTTTTCTTTGTCTACAATTCGGTCTCACCAAGTGAACATGTTGGGAAATTTTAAGGCAACAACAGAAACTTTTCAACATGTTTCAGTGGCACTGAGTGTGTGACTCGGTCTCTCCGAGGTGCTCATGGAATTTCAAAACTATTATTCGGCCACACCAAGCGAGTACATTTCGGTCATACCAAGATGTACTCTGTGTGATGGCCTAAGGCAACTCGATGGCACCAAAGCATGTCCATTCAGTCAGTCCGAAGTGAAGACAACGATAAACTAACCCTATTTTTTTGCTCAAAACCAAAAAACTATGAATTTGATTGGTGGTTAGATGTCGTACACGTGTGGAAAGATAATGCACAAGTTTTTGTGATAAGAATCGGATTGGGGGAGAACAAAAAGATAAGATTCATACCCTAACTTGGCGATGGTCCTCTACGACGGCGATATCAGTGGAGATTGTCGACGAAGGCAACGGAATCATGTGGCGAGGGCTGGCGGGACACATGGGTGATGTTCAGGCGATCCAGATGGCGACAGAGGCGAGTTGCAGGAAGGTCACGTTTGAAGAAATTTTCAGGTGAAGCGTCTGCATGATGTATAAACTCGCACATTGTCGATCAGTCCGAGTGAAACCGCAGGAGGCACCAAGACGTGTAACTTCCAGAGATAGGGCATTTTGATGACACCGAACATGTTCAGGCAGGCTGTCCGAGGGCATAATACTGATCAATCTAAGTGACATGGTGGGACGAAAATGGACTGGATTGGTCAGACCGAGGTACACAGAGAAGGTTTAATGTCCAGCCTTATTCAGAATGGTGGCTCCAAGTGCTCCTAACCCAGAGGGTCCAAATAGACACTTGTTCAAATTTTGTGATTAGCAAGAATGAGTTTGAGAAAAGTTGAGATAGATAGAGCTAGAGAAGGTTCTTAGGCATTTTTGTCCATCTAATTTGCCAAAAGATCCAAATCGACCAAACAACAATAGGATGTCTTCGAATGGGAAAATATGCAAAGCAACATGCTCACACATACAATAAAATATGGCAAACATGCACAACGAATCTAGCATTGATCAAGACAATGGTCAATGAAAAAGTCATGTATATATGAGTATCTTCACTTAGGAGTCAAATGAGAACATTTGATCATAGGTCATACTCATCGTTTAAGCACAAATGGGGTTACCATTTTTACATAAATCATTAATGTGTTCACATCAATAGAGCTGCTTTAGCTCAAGTCTTAGATTAAAGCTCCCACTAGATGTGAGACCCCCCTTAAGAGGGATGAACTAACCTTGGGGTTTGTCATTGAAGACTTCATGTAGTTGTTGTAGTAGTTGTGGAAGCTCAATGTTGATGATCATCATCAAGAGTTGGGAGCTTTCCTTGGAATTTGTAGGACTTTCAACACCTACATGGGTTAGTCCCATAAGGAACAAGGATATCCATAAACATAGAGTGAAGTACACATATCATGATGTCCATGAATGCATTTATTACCTTGCCCCTTAACTTACCAACAAGAGGGGTTATGACTCCATGAACTGGTGCATGATGTTGAAGTGGTTTGCACAAGTTCTTACCATGAATGAATATGAGTGAAGTTTATTGACGGAGTCACCATCAAGAACTCTCTAGTTCTTCTTTGGAACCCACAGCAACTTGATGGGAATCCTTGGAGTTGTAGTTGTACTTGATGAAGTAGAACTTGAGGTAGTCTTGGGTACCCACTTGACCAAAGCTTAAAGTGGTTCTTCATATGAGTCTATCATCTTGAAGCTTGTCCTTGCCTTATAGCTTGTGGTCTTGTGGTGGAATATCATCTTGAGCTTGAGTTCCCTTGAAAGAAGAAGGATCATACTTCTCCTTTTGGGGAATAAACTTCGTCTTAGGGTACTGATCTTCTTCCCACTCGACTCCATTAGCATTGAACTTTCATTCAAACCAACACCTTGGTTCTTCTCGTGCCATCCATGCTTGCATATGATTTCCTCAAATTGCCTATGTCAGCGTTCTAGGAACGGGGGTCCCCAGACTTGCCTGCCTACGGCTCACGGCGTGCGGAGCCAGCAGGCCATACGGCCCATCTTCATCAACAAGCATCCAAGACCCTCGCGAGGGGCCAAGCCTCGCGAGGCGGACGAAGCAAGACCTCCTCTAGAGTGGCCTGACCAGGCAGGCTCACGAGGAGCGAGGATGTCAAGGTGGGGCAAACCTCGCAAGGCTCTCATGACGTGAGCCATGACGATCGACACCAGGCGGGCGCCAGGCAGGCGCCAGTGCGCGCAGCGTCCTTGTTTCCTATTTGGTGCAAAGGGGGCAAGCGTAGCCGCGAGGTACCGAGGCCTCAGGCAAAGGTTGCCATTTCGGTGCAACAAGACCAAGACCATGGACTGCAAGACAGAGGTCATTGTAGAGCCAAAGACGGCGTCACCACCAGAGCTTTGTGCAGGCGAAGACTACTTTTGTCAGGATAGCTCGTACTAGCCGTCCCCCTTCAAATTTGCCCGCCATTGTTGGCTCCTTTCCCGCTCGATATTTGGGAGGAGGACCAGGGCCTCTATAAATAGGACTAGCCACCATAGTAGAGGGGGATGGACTCATCTAACCAAGAGAGAGAGGATTGAATCCTTACACCACAAGTTCATACACACAAGAACACCTAAACCTCAGGAGGCAGTTCTTCCCTTATACTGTTCATCATCATCCCAAGAGGCAATCCACCACCACCACACGGGAGTAGGGTATTACACCACAACGGTGGCCCGAACCAGTATAAATCCTGTGTCTTTCTGTGTTGTGAGTTCGTCGAGTTCGTCCGCAAGATCTTAGCGAGCTAGAGCGTAGATTGGTAGGAGGGAAAGACTTCGCACGCACCCCAGTGTTCGAACCTTAAGGGTTAGCCGGAACCCCACATCCGACATTTGGCGTGCCAGGTAGGGGTGCGCCGGGGCTTCTCTCCATCAACCAGCGCCCCGCGCCGCCGCACTACGCTTCCATGGCAGGTGCCCCGCCACCAACCTCTACGGCCAACACCAGCAGCAGGGAGTCTGGGTATCGGGCCCTGGCCCCCGCTCTACGGCAAGTGCAGTGGCCGACCATGTTCAGGACGGAGATTCCGCCGTGTTACAATGGCGTGGCAGACTCGGCGCTGTTCCTGCTAGCATACGAGGAGGCCGTCCTCGAAGCCAGAGGCGACGACAAGATCGTGGCAAACTTGTTCCCCCTGGCGCTCGCCGACGAGCCATGCGCCTGGCGGCTCAACCTCCTGGGATCCACGGTGACGTTCTGGGGGGAACTCTGCGACCTCTTCACTGTGCATTATGTGCCGCCGGCACACCACGCAGTCGCGGCACTGCTGGGTGGCTCCCAAGCACCTCCTTCAGATCGCCACGTCAAGCCTTTCTTCCGTCAGATTGGGGCAGCCTGCAAGCGCCTGGGGGCTCCGCCGGGTTGGGCTGCGCCGGGGCCGACCTCACCTTCGACTCGGATGACCACCTCAACTCCACCGCCGGCTCCGGATGCTCCCGATGCTCTGCACGCCCACCATCTGCAACGTGGCCGTCACCAAGACCCTCATCGACGGCGGCGCCGGCCTCAACTTACTCTCTGTGGAAGCCTTCAGCCTTCTTCATGTGCCACTCGAACGGCTCAGCCTTAGCAAGCCCTTCACAGGACTGGGTGGTGGAGCTGCTCACCCTCTGGGGCAGATCCGCCTCCCTGTCACCTTTGGCATGCGAGACAACTATCGCACCGAGCTGGTGGACTTTGACATCTCCCGCATCGGTGTCCCGTACAACGCCATCCTCAGGTACCCGGCTCTCGCTCAGTTCATGGCGGCGACTCACCCGGCCTACAACCTCATGAAGATGCCAGGGAGCAAGGGCGTCCTCACCATCAAGGGGGCACACTAAGGAGGCTATGACGGTGCTCAGGCTCGCCTTCAAGACCGCGGCGGCGGCACAGCCAGCCGACACTGGTGCGCCCGAGGCCAAGGAAACCGCGCCCACCAAGAAGAGGCAATTGTTCACCCAAGACAAGGCGGAGACCAAGCAGGTGCCAATCAACGAGGACGGGTCTTCAGGAGCCACCTTCACCATAGGAACCGGCCTTGGCTCAGGACAAGAAGAAGCCTTGGTGAGGTTTTTGCGTGCGAACAAGGAGATATTCGCGCGGGAGCCCAATCAGCTGGTAGGGGTCCCGAGAGAGGTAATCCAGCATCATCTAAGGATATGCCCCAACGTATGCCCCGTGAAGCAGCGAGCAAGATGGAAGTCCACTGAGAAGCAGGCCTTCATCGTCCGAGAGACACGCAAACTGGAGGCGACAGGCACCATCCGAGAAGTTCGATACCCCGAATGGCTGGAGAATCCTGTCGTAGTACCGAAGAAAGGTGGGAAGGAACGAATGTGCGTCGACTTCACCAACCTCAACAAAGCCTGCCCCCAAGATCCGTTCGCCCTTCCGCGCATCGATCAAATCGTCGACTCCACCGCCGAGTGCGATTTGTTATGTTTCCTGGATGCGTTCTATGGATACCATCAGATCAAGATGGCGGTGGAGGATGTGGAAAAGACGGCCTTCTTGACACCATGTGGGTTGTACTGCTACACCTCCATGCCTTTCGGCCTTCACAACGCGGGCACAACCTTTCAGCGACTGATGCACATCGCCTTGGGGCCGCAGCTCGGCAGAAACACAGAGGCCTACGTTGATGACATAGTGGTCAAATCTCGCGAGGCGAGGACGTTGATTCAAGACTTGGAGGAGACCTTTGAGAGTTTGCACCGGGTGAACTTGAGGCTTCACCCGGAGAAGTGCATGTTTGGCGTCACCTCTGGCAAGCTGCTGGGGTTTCTCGTATCCCATAGAGGGATCGAGGCGAACCCGGAGAAGATCAGGGCCATCGAAGATATGAGCCCACCACAGACCCTCAAGGAGATGCAAAAACTGGCAGGAAGGGTGACCGCGTTAGGGCGCTTCATCTCTAAGATAGGCGAGCGCGCCTTACCCTTCTTCAAGCTCATGAAGAAGAAAGGCCCATTCGAGTGGACCCCGGAGGCCGACCGGGCCTTCCAAGACCTCAAGAAATACCTCACCAGCCCCCCGGTGATGGTGGCGCCGCAGCCACTCGAGCCTCTGGTACTCTACCTCGCCGCCACCCCGTATTCCGCCAGCACGGCGCTGGTGGCGGTTCGGGAGGAGCGCAGAGACAAAGGTGTGCCGTGCCAAGCCAGAGCTGATGCAACGCAGGGTTAGGAAGGCACACCACAGCCATCAGCGGCGGGAGATCAAGCTCGGCAGGGCAGTGTCGTGGAAACTCCTGAGGATGGCCATATCTCAGGAAACCCTCCACCTCAGGATACGCCACAATCTCCGCAAGACCCGAGCCTCGACAGTGTGCCAGCCCTCGTCGAGCACCCGGTATACTTCGCCAGCACCGTACTGCGAGACGCAAGGGCACGCTACCCCATGCCGCAAAAGCTCTTGCTCGCACTCTTGGTGGCCTCGCGCAAGCTGCGACACTACTTCCAGGGGCACCCCATCAAGGTCATCTCATCTTACCCATTGGAGAGGGTACTCAGGAGCCCAAACTCAGCCGAAAGGGTCGCTGAATGGAACATCGAGTTGTAAGCATTCCAGCTGGAGTTCAGCACCACTAGGGTCATCAAGGGAGTCGCACTCACCGATTTTCCGGTGGAATGGACAGATGCCCTAGCTCTTGAGGAAGGAGAAGACCTGTCCACCTCCCCAGGAAGTGAGGCACCAGATGGCTGGGTCATGTATTTTGATGGCGCCTTTGCGCACTAGGGCGCGGGGGCTGGAGCAGTGCTCATCTCGCCCACTCAGGACAAGCTTTACTACACCGTGCAACTCTGCTTCCAGCACGGCGAGAATGTCTCCAACAATATCGCAGAATACGAAGGCCTCATAGCCGGCCTGTGGGCTGCCGCGACTCTGGGGGTGAGGCGCCTTACCGTCAAGGGAGACTTGCAGCTCCTCGTCAACTTCTCCAACAAAGTGTATGAGCCAAAGGACGAGCACATGGAGGCCTACCTTGCGGAGGTGCGCAAGATGGAAAAGCAGTTCTCAGGCTTGGAGCTGCAGCACATGCCCCCGGGCACCAACAAGGAAGCCGATGACATCGCCAAGAGAGCATCCAAGCGGAAACCGCAGGAGCCCGGCGTCTTCGAAGAGCGGCTCTTCAAGCCGTCAGCTACGCCACCTCTCTCAAGCATGACTCAGCCTCGGGAGGAGCTCCCACAGCCCCTGGCCATAGGAGCACCAGCTTGCGGCTCAACCTCAGGAGCTCGGCTACTCTTAGCGCTCGAGCATCAGGAGGAGTGCTGGACCAAGGAGTTTAAGGAGTACCTAATGCATGGGACACTGCCGGAGAAGGAAGAGGACGCGGAGCGCGTGGCCTGATAGGCCACGACATACTGCATTCAAGATGGCGAGTTGTACAAAAAACGACCGAACGATGTCACGCTGCGCTGCATCTCCAACGATCAAGGGAGGGAGTTGCTGACTGACATACACGGCGGGGATTGTGGACATCACTCATCATCACGGACCCTCATCGGCAAAGCCTTCTGCAGCGGATTCTATTGGCCCACAGCACTCAACGATGCAGCCGAGCTGGTGAAATCCCGCGAAGCTTGCCAATTCCATGCCAAGCAAATCCATCAGCCTGCTCAAGACCTCCAAACCATCCCGCTCACATGGCCGTTCGCGGTTTGGGGGCTAGACATCCTAGGCCCATTCCCACGAGCGCCAGGGGGCTACCGTTATCTGTACATCGCCATCGATAAGCTCACCAAGTGGGCAGAAGTGGAAGCTGTCCGAACCATTCCAGCCGGCTCTGCTGTCAAGTTCATTAAGGGCCTCGTGAGCCGCTTCGGGGTCCCCAACTGCATCATCACAGATAATGGCTCGCAGTTTACTAGTAACCTCTTTAAAACCTACTGTGCTAACCTAGGAACGCAGATCTGCTACACTTTGGTGGCCCACCCCAGGAGCAATGGTCAGGCTGAGCGCGCCAACGCTGAGGTCCCGAGGGGCCTCAAGACCAGGACCTTCAAGAAGAAGCTGGAGGCCTACGGCAGGGGCTGGCACGACGAGCTCCAGTCCGTGTTGTGGTCCATCCGCACCACCGCTACCAAGCCAACGGGAGAGACTCCGTTCTTCCTCGTCTACGGAGCTGAAGTAGTCCTCCCTCACGAGGTCAAGCATCGCTCCGCGCGGATTTTGGCGTTCGACGAAACGTAGCAGGACGCCATGCGGGGGATGGACCACGTGCTAGGGGAGGAACGTCGTCGCGAAGCTGCATTAAGGACGGCAAGGTACCAGCAAGCGCTGCGGCGTTACCATTGCCGCAACATTTGCTCCAGGACGCTCAAGACGGGTGACCTGGTCCTCAGGCGGGTCCTCTCCAGGGAAGGGCTGCACAAGCTTTCACCCATGTGGGAGGGACCGTTCAGGGCCGTCCACATCTCCAGGCCTGGCGTAGTGCACCTGGAGACGCAAGAAGGGACACCAATCCAAAACGCCTGAAACATCCAGCACCTGCGGAAGTTCTACCCATGAAGCAAGGCCCAGAGCCTGTGAAGCAAGGCCTAGAGCCTGTGAAGCAAGGCCTAGAGCCTGTGAAGCAAGGCCTAGAGCCTGTGAAGAAGGCCCGGTGCCTGTGAAGAATCACCGCCCATGACACTCTCACGTAATAATGAGTTGGGGTTGTACACGCCCGGAGTCTCAGGAGCGCCGGCCTCAGGCCCTAGTGCTCCCTCCCATGCCTAGTGGACAACACTTAGCTCTGCACTGGTGAGAAGACTTGAAGACTAGATTAGGTGCCGGACGCGGCTTTTCATTTGATTTCTGCAGTTGGTTCGCTTCTTCTTAATCAATGTTTGCCTTTGGCGTTCCTTGCTGATTTGGTTCCTTCGCCTTTTACCGCGTTTTCAGCTTTGGTTTGCTCATGATCTCTCTATCGCATACCTCGCGAGGGGGCTAGGCAGGTGCCCTCGCGAGCATTTTTCTTCTCTTTACCTTCTCGCGAGTCACCCTCGTTTGAGCCTGAAAGCTGGCACATCTCTCCTAATCCATGCCCCTCAAGTACCGCGATTCAAATCGCCAAGAGAACGGCAAATCCTTTAGCACACCCGCTATCGGTGTCAAAACCGGTGGATCTCGGGTAGGGGGTCCCGAACTGTGCGTCTAGGGCGGATGGTAATAGGAGGCAGGGGACATAATGTTTTACCCAGGTTCGGGCCCTCTTGATGGAGGTAAAACCCTACATCCTGCTTGATTGATATTGATGATATGGGTAGTACAAGAGTAGATCTACCACGAGATCAGAGAGGCTAAACCCTAGAAGCTAGCCTATGGTATGATTGTATGTTATGGTTGTTGTCCTACGGACTAAAACCCTTCGGTTTATATAGACACCGGAGAGGGTTAGGGTTACACAAGGTCGGTTACAAAGGAGGAGATATCCATATCCGTATTGCCTAGCTTGCCTTCCACGCCAAGTAGAGTCCCATTCGGACACGAGACGAAGTCTTCAATCCTGTATCTTCATAGTCTAACAGTCCGGCCAATGGAGATAGTCCGGCTGCCCGGAGACCCCCTAATCCAGGACTCCCTCAGTAGACCCTGAACCAGGCTTCAATGACGATGAGTCCGGCGCGCAGTATTGTCTTCGGCATTGCAAGGCGGGTTCCTTCTCCGAATACATCACAGAAGAACTTGAAAACGAGGATAGTGTCCGACCCTGCAAAATAAGTTCCACATACCACCGTAGAGAGAATAATATTTTCGCAATTCTAATTTGCTGACTTGTCTTGACAGTATGACGTTATGTCATGGCCCGGTGATTATTCGAACCGTCTCCTTTAACCAGCCCCACACATAACGCGAGGCCGTTTTTCGACACGTCTTGTCAAAGCAGAGATCGTGTCCCCTTATTACAGGATTCTCATCAATACGGGCGTGGGTAACCAAACCGGTCCATCAATTACGGCCCTTGGGGGATAAGCGAGTTTTACCAGGCAAGTGGGGACGCTTAGCTTTGTCCACCCATATAAAGAGATAAGGATTCACCTTTCTATCCACGCCATCTTCCTCATTTGCTCATCCTTTTTCGCACACTCGAGCTCTAGCGCCCAAGTCCGCACTTCCCACCTCAACCTTCTCCAACCATGTCTGGAGCGGGAGGCAGGTGGATGGTCTCCTCCATCACAGAGGGAGACATCAAGAAGCTGCACAGAGACAGATACTTAGCCGCGAACATCGCGCATCGGCTGCCCGCTGCGGGGCAGATCGTCCCTACCCCGGAACCTCACGATAGGGTAGTTTTCCTTCACCACTTCCTCCACGGACTAGGGTTTCCCCTCCATCCATTCGTCCGTGGTCTCATGTTCTACTATGGGCTGGACTTTCGTGATCTGGCCCCGAACTTCATCCTCAACATTTCGGCATTCATCATCGTGTGTGAGGCTTTCCTTCGCATCCGGCCCCACTTCAGCCTGTGGTTAAAGACCTTCAATATCAAGCCGAAGGTGGTACGAGGCCAACAAGCAGAATGCGCCGGAGCCATGGTGGGCAAGAAGCCCAACGTTATATGGCTCAAAGGCTCCTTCGTGGAGACAATAAAGGGATGGAAATCGGCGTGGTTCTACATCACCGAGCCGCGCGACGCCAAATGGGTGGCAGCCCCCGTGTTTCGATCCGGATTCCCTACACGGCTCACTTCCTGGAAAGAGAAGGGCTTGTCATGGGGTTCGTCAGTGGAGCTGGATAGACTCCAGAAATGTATCCGGAGTATGGCGAGCAAGAAGCTCAAGCTTGTCAACATAGTCCAAGTTATGCTCATCCACCGGATCCTCCCGTGTCAACAACAGGATTGTACCTTGTGGGAGTTCGACCCGACCCGGCACCAGACTCTGAGCGAGCTCTTTGATAAGACGCACAATGACATCTGGAAGGTGCTGTTCAAGGGCGCCGAGGTCCCTCCTTCTCTCGCCGAGGACCGCGGACTAAGCGTAAAGCGCCTAGCGCGTTCGGTGAGTTCAATACGTCCCGTAGAACATTTATTTTCCCTAGGTTAATTATGTGTGGGGTCTAATCTCCATGCCTTTGATAGGACAGGGTGGAGATGTTAGGGCAGATTAACAGTCCGGCCCCTTTACCCGAAGATACTGCGGGCGCTCTCCTGACGGAGATGCTGGCTCCGGCTCCTTACAAGGTGCCGGAGAAGACCAAGAAGGCCAAGGGAACCCGAAAGAGTTCCCGGCGCCAAGTGTTATCGGACTCATCGTCCGATAACTCTGCGGCACACTCTTCCCCTGAAGACGAGGAGGAAGAAGAAGATGCTCCCCCTCCAGGCGGGGGAGACAAGAAAAGGAAGGCCGCCCCAACTGGGGAGGCCGAAGGGTCCAAGAAGGGAAGGACTCTCCTTCCGGACAGTTCCACCGCCGCCGACGAAGGCGAAGACGAGTAGTTTCCCAGGGCCAAGCCCCCGGGGAGATCGTAAGTATTCGGATACCAGAGTAACTCATAGAATTCCTTTGTTGCACTGTTTTCCCTGACGCCGAACATAATTATGCAGGCTGCCACGAGCCAATATCGAGGTATCATCGGACGGCTCCCTGGGCTCGTCGGACATGGACAGCGATCCAGTCCCGACCGCCACCTCCCCTCATCCTGCCGACGACACCGAGGTACTGTCTCAAGAGGCACCGGACCGAGGGGAGATAGTCCCGAAGGTGCCTCAAGGCGACCTTCCGGACTCCGGGAGCCGAAGGGACGGGGCCCCTGAGAGCCCCGAGTTCGGCCCTTATCCGAACACCGCGCCGGAACCTCTAGCGGTTCCAGGCTCGGGCAGGCGGCCTCCTCCTAAGAGGGGCAAGACGCCTGTGCCGGTGACCTCTGTCCATCCAGAGGCGTCGGACAATCTGCTGGAAGCGCTTCGCAATGCTTCCATCGACGAGGAGCACCGCACTATCATGAGTGTGGTGATCCAGAAGGTTCAGTCCGCCAAGAGCGGATTGACTAAAGCCTGTGCCAGCCTTCTAACAGGCTTTGAGGTAAGTGTTTTAAAATGTAGTAGAAATATTACCGCATAGACAGTATCCCCGGATGCTTTGTTAGGTGTTCACAAAGAAAAGCCGAGCAGAGGATCAAATAATATCACAGGAGTCTAATATAAGTATGTCAATATGCATATGCAGGCTTCGCTGCTGGCGTCCGTTGCACTGACTGCGGAGGTCGCCGTACTGAAGCAGGACCTCGAGGGGTCCAGGAAAGAGCTCGGCCTTGCCAAGAGGCAGCTCGAGGAGAACAAGGGTAAGTAATACCCTCTCTATAGATATGTATATATAAAAGAGGACGCGATTGCAAAATGATAGGATCATTGTATGTTTGCCAGGGGCCACGATCGAGGGGGCGACCCTGAAGCAAGCGCTAACCAAGGCCGAAGATAAAGCGGCCAAGGAGCGCACCGAGCGAGGGAAGCACGAGGCTCGAGTGGGCGAGGTGCAGCAAGAGCTCCAGGCTCTCGTGGCGAAGTACGAGGCGTTGGAGCTTGACTCAAAGACGCGGGATTCCGAGCTTGCCGCGGCCCTTGAGAGTGCAAAAAGTGCCAAGGCCGAAGCCCAAAAGGCCCTCCAGCGGATCGATGCGATGAAGAAGATAGCGGCGGGTAAGGCTTTCTATATGCAAAGCAAGCATGTAAAAGTAAATTACCGATTACTTACCCGAATCCGGAGCTCTCCAGGAGCATTCGCAGATTTGCCCCGTAGTGTGTCCGATGCCGCACAATTTTACCAGGCCGAGGATGGAAGCTCAACGGAGAAGCTGTTCTGGTCTCAGTATGCTGAGGCCGAACACCCGGTGCCAATGAGTGACCAGCTGAAGCAGATGGTCGAGCTACATAAGGCGGCTGATCGGGCCATGAAGAGCTTTATAGTCCGGATGTGGCCTGGCGACGCCCTTCCGAACAGCTTCTTCGGCCTGGTGAGGCGGCTTGTGGATGCCTGCCCGCGGCTGGAGGTCGTCAAGCAATCTGTCTGCATTGAAGGTGCACGCGCGGGCTTTCACCCGTGTGAAGTTGCAGTGGGTCAAGCTGGACACCGTGAAGCTGATCAAGGAGGGGCCGCCGGAGGGCAACGAGCACCGCCACCCCGAGATGTACTACGAGGGTGTTCTGCCAGGTGCCCGTCTCATAGTGGACGAGTGTTCCAAAGATGTAATATTTGAGTGAGACTTGGTTAAATCGAATATGTCGCTATTTGAGTGGACGAGTGTTCCAAAAATTGCGCTAAAGTAGAATGATACAGATAGTGCGATAAGCAAAGAGTAGGACTATGTACCTTCCAAGGGCAAGCTGAGGAATGATATTAAATCGAATATTTTGCTCGTTACTGTAATCCACCTGTGAATTCCGTGGTATGACGTAGCTGTCTGCCTCCTTGCTTGCTGCATCATGTATTCGGCAATAGTGCTGCCGGATAGTGTTTCCAGAGATTAAGGTCCTGAAAGAAAAGATAACCAAACGGGAAGCCCCTAGTGCGGTTTAAGCCGCGTCTTGGGGCGTGATGCAGTTGTGCCCCCTCCCCACCTGTGCCCATGGTATTTTTAATGCGTAATTATGTACGCGTGGCACGAGTTTCGCCGCTGGGCTGGGATTGGGGTGGCTGCCGTATTGTTACGCGAGCTCAGATCACGCCAGGTGGTCTATTTGCCGATTGCTCCGAGCGCGCTTGAAGGTGTCCGGGCTTTGAAGCGCCGAACTGGTTGATTGCCTTGAGAGGCTGCTTTGCGCTTCTGCTGTGAGGACTGCGGTGTGCTCCTTTGTTCGGAGAGAGTGTGTTGTGTTTCCATTGACTGTAATAACTCCGCGAGGTCCTGGCATCTTGAGCTTGAGGTATGCATAACGCGGTACCGCATTGAATCTAGCAAATGCGGTACGCCCAAGCAGCGCGTGATAACCAATACGGAACGGGACTATATCGAAGATTAACTCTTATTTTCGGAAGTTATCCGGGGATCCGAAGACCACTTCCAGTGTAATTGAGCCTGTGCAATGGGCCTCTACACCTGGAATGACGCCTTTAAAGGTCGTTTTTGTGGGTTTGATCCTTGAGGGGCCTATACCCATTTTGCACACTGTGTCCTGATAAAGCAAGTTTAGGCTGCTGCCGCCATCCATAAGGACTCGAGTGAGGTGAAATCCGCCAATGATTGGGTCTAGGACCAGTGTGGCGAATCCGCCATGACGGATACTAGTGGGGTGGTCCCTACGATCGAAGGTGATTGGACAAGCGGACCAAGGGTTGAACTTTGGGGCGACTGGCTCCAACGCATATACGTCCCTAAGCGCACGCTTCCGCTCCCTCTTGGGGATGTGGGTTGCGTATATCATGTTCACCATCCACACTTGTGGGGGAAACCTCTTCTGTCCTCCAGTGTCACTACTAGGAAAAGGGCTATAGATGGAATTGACACTAATGGCGCACCAGACATGTGGTGCGCCATTACTATATACTAATGGCGCACCATCTGTTGGTGCGCCATTAGTGTGGAAGACACTAATGGCGCACCAGGCACATGGTGCACCACTAGTAACAAAATGTTTTTTTCATTTTTTCAAACATACTAATGGCGCATCTGGGCAGAGTGCGCCATTAGTAGTTAGAACTACTAATGGCGCACCAGCCATAGAGTGCGCCACTATTGTATTTTGTTTGTTTTACTTTTTTGCAAAACTACTAATGGCGCACCGTTGCATAGTGCGCCATTACTAGTTTAAACTAGTAATGATGCACTGTGCCACGGTGCGCCATTAGTATAAAAATTATTCTTTTTACTTTTTTGCAAAACTACTAATGGCGCATGTCTGTGTGGTGCGCCATTAGTATGTTGGGTTACTAATGGCGCATGTCTCTGTGGTGCGCCATTAGCACCCCCCGCACCCTCCCCCCGCTCCACCACCGCTGACGGACCCCGCACCCTCTCCCCCGCTCCACTGCCGCCGACGACCCACCGCACCCATGTAAAACTGAAATAATCTCCTAGTAGTTAACTGTTATGGACAATTGTCAATTTTTTGTAATGATGATGGAACATTATAAAGCATTGTACTCTAGTGTATATGAAGGATACAAAAATTTTAGCAACTTCTCTGATTTTATAAAGTTGTTCTTATATGGGTGAAACTTCACTTGTTTTTAGGCTAGTGCAGGGTGTTGCTTCTTCTGTATGGGCCAACTATGTCACAAATAAATTCTTCCTTCTTCTGAATTTGACAAGTAATGACTTGCAAAGATGATGATCATCTTGCTAGTTTGCTAGGTTTTGTCTCCGACCATTGTGTCATGATGAATTTGCAGGTACCCCGAGAGACCCTTGAGTTTGCCGGAATGTCGATTAACTTCCGTTCCGGCAAATTCAGGTACTCTATATGTCCTATTTTCAGCAAAGGTCATGCCGAAATTTTTCGTGAATTTTAGCATGACTTTGCTAAAAATAGGACATATGGGGTACTTGCGACTAATGCATGGGCCGGGGTATCTTAGTACTTAATTAAGTAGGATCAACTGCCCCGCCATTCTTGTTGCATTAAACCATAGGTGGCAATAGAGCCAAGTGATTAGGCCCAACTTAGAATTCTCCTTAGCATCGATAAACCCTAGATGATAAACCCAATATAGGTGGCAATAGAGCCAAGTGATTAGTGCCAAGTGATTAGGCCCAACCTAGGGTGCCTCGGCATTGATAAACCCTAAATGATGAAAACTTAACTTGGCTTCTATAGGGTGCCTCGGTGTCGATGAGAACCTAAATGATGTACGCTTAGGCTTTTAGGGTGCCTCGGCGTCGACAAACCCTAAATGATAAAAGCTTAGCTTTTAGGATGCCTCGATGTTGACAAACCCTAAATGATGAGACCATGATCTTGTTCCTTGACAATAACCAACTTTTTGACCAAACTTTTTTCCTATTTAGAGCGAAACAGGGCCCACAATGATGATGCCGGCGGGTCGGGCGGCAAGCAATTCTGGGAGCTGTCCCAGGAGTTGGAGGAAGAACCTCACCGCTATGAGGACCCCGCGGAAGACACCGATCCTGACTACACAACCCCTAGTGGCGTCGGGGATGACACCACAGATGATGGCTCCGCGGATGCCACTACTGATGATGGCGGTGCACGCACAGATGGCAGCCAACCGAAGAGGCAACGGAAGGACCGGCGCCCGAACATGCTCGGCACCGTTAGGGAGGAATTTACTGAAGTGAACTCCGACGGGCATCCGACGATGCCCAAACACGTAGTCAAGGGGTACTCGATTCAGCTCGAGTGCATTCTCCGGAGCACCGCCTCGATCAACACCGAGAACCTAAGGCATAAGGACCAAGGGAATTTGCGCAGCCTCCTCTTCATGAAGCTGCACGAACGATACAAGTTCCCCGCTGAGTTTGCAAACACACGCCTCTCGGGTAATAAAGTGAACGGTGCCGCCCTCACAACCCTGTCTACTTGGAAAAGCACGGTGAAGGCAATGATTGACAAAGGTGATAGTTATGAGAAGATCAAGGCGAATTATCCTTTGATTAGAGAAGATGACTACAAGGAGTTCAAGATCAAGTGCAATAGCCCCGCAACCTCCGAATCAAGTTAGTGGGGAAAAGAAATGCGGCAGTTGAACATAGGGGTCCACCAACTCGGTCCCAGCAGTTACAGAATGGCGGAGCCTATATGGGACAAGGAGGACGCAGAGCGTGCCGAGCAAGGCCTACCGCCCCGCTTTGAGAAATACAGTGACAAGCAGACCAGGAACTTTTTCAGGGCCCGGTACAAGGAGGATCCGGTAACAAAGGAGCTTACCACGGATCCGAAGACCAAGGAGCTTGAGCTTGTTCTGGTAAGGAATACACCCCCGTGTGATTAGCTCCATATGGTTGCATTCTAATTAATCCCCAATATTTCTAAATGGTTCACATTCCTTCCGCAGGACAAAGAAAGCAGTAGCGCGGGGTCGTATCAGAGCTCCCCTTTCGACACCCCTTTGAATAGGGCGTTGAACGTAATGAAAACAGGGATAAGCTCAATAAGCTGACGTCAGCTGGTCGTGTGGCCGGGAAAGGCTTGTCCACAAAATGGTCGTCATACTATGCCGCTGGTGGGCAAAAGGAGAAAAAGACCAGCTCGGAAAGCCAGTCGCGCGAGGTTGAAGCACTCAAGGCGCAAGTGGCGCGGATTCTGGAGATGGTCCAAGAGCAAGTGCAACAACAACTAGGATCGACGCTCACCGGCATTATTCCTACCTTGATTCATGGGATAACGACGTGGATTGCGGTTGGCCAATAGGGGCCGCCCCCGATTCCCAGCTTCACGGCCAGCAACTCGCGCAATGCGCAGGTGGCGCCATTGGTGTCTCCAGTGGCGGTTGTATTGGTGTCTACGGCGGCGGCGCCATTGGTGTCTCCAGCGGCGGCGGTATTGGTGTCTCCGACACCGGCATTGGAGCTTAATGCACCCGGGTGTACGCCGGCCGGCACCTCGCCAGCAAGCGGCCCCTCCATCAGTTGCACGCCTGCCGTTGGTGGTGCCTCGACATTAGACGAGCTCGACGGTATCACGGTAAGTAAGCCTCTCGGCTGAGGACTTCATCTCCTTGCCTTTGACTGGGCATCCCTGACACCCTATATGTTTTCGCAGGGCACCGCCGACGTTCCTTGCACTCTCCTGCACTTCGTGGGCGGCGAGTTGGTTGATGTCGCCAAGGGCAGAATCGTTCAACCGGGCAACCCCGTGTTCCACGGTAATCCGATGCCACCCACAATGTATAGGGTTGAAGTGGTTCGGGTGCTGCCAGGCTGCGACGAGCTGTTACCTCCGATTCGACCCACTGGGGCCGACGAAGAAGATGAGATGACCCTCAGCGCCTGCGTAAGCTGGCCCCTGCTTTGGCCGAAGAGCCAGATTCGTTTGGGAGAGGGGGACACCACCCCACGGACAAGACCGCCAGTCGTGCCGGCGCCAAGCCATGGCAAGAACGCCGCAACGCTACCGGACATGCCGGACATCCCTATGGCACAGGATCCGGACATGCATATGGCACAGGATCCGGACGACGACGACAACGACGATGGTACATTTACCAACGTCGATAAGTACTTTGCCGAACATGGGTACGGTGACGAGTTCTGCGGGCCTCCTTCTCAAGAACCCAAACAAGACGACCGCGATCTAGCTGGTACGGCGGAGAAACCCAATTGCAACAGGCGTCGTCTGGCGTTCAGTTCTCAGGAGACGCCTCCAGCTGCCGCCTTCACCGAGCCTCAGATAGCGGAGGTGCCAAATATTATCAGCCCCAACACGCTCAAGAAGGCGGTCTGTGAGCAGAACTCGGTCCCATTACAGCAGATCAAGAAGAAGGGCCGGAAACGGCAGACTAAAAAGGGCCGCCGGTGCGAGCCAGCCGGCACCGAGTACGATCCGTGCTCAGGACGGGCCACCTTCACCTAAGGATATCTCGAGGAGGGTGCATGTGGCGGGTAGGGCGATGCTACCGACAAATATGCTCAATGCTGCAACCGGTGCTATGCGGAGTCTGCACGACAGTGTTCTTTCTTTGGAGAAGCGGCGTCTCAGAGAGAATGATGTGGCATACCCGGTTTTCGTGGCCAAGGTGCCAGAGGGCAAGGGCTTTGTGGATGGCGCCATCGGGGGTACGATCGTCCTGCGGTTTGATGACATCTTTGCTATGTTCAACCTTCATCCGCTGCACTACACCTTCGTTCGGCTGTTTTCGCTGAGTATGGAGATGCGGATCATTAGAGACAAGACCCGGACATCGTGATCGTCGACCCCTTCTACATGCATGCCAAGCTCTTGAGCAGCGCTGGGGACCGCCAAGTCGCGAGTTCACACCTCGAAGACGTCATTCTGGCAAACCCAGATAAGGATAACTTCCTTGTGGCTTACTTTCCCGAGTAAGTCATCCCTTAACCGCCCCATAACATATGATTTCTTAGATTTCGATCTTTTTTTTTCTAACATTCCGTGTTCTGTGTAGTGACACACATTGCACACTCATCCTCTTAAGCCCGAAATATTCCATGGCCACGTATTTCGACCCGAACCGTAACTCCAAGATAGACTACACAAATATCAAGAAAGTTCTTGATGATGTTCTCCCCGGCTACGCCAAATCTGGAGGCACCTTCACCAGGGCAGTTCGTAAGTACGACAAGCACGTGTTCGCCCACAATACGACATTCTGCTGCGTCAAGCAGCCGCCTGGCGGTCAGAAGGATGCCTACTACGCCCTCCATCACATGCGGGCGATCGTAAGGGACCATCATCACCTTCTGCTACCAAATAATCTCAAAGATTGGGCCGTGAGCTTGTCGGCAATCCAGGACGCGGGCATCAGACAAGAATTCTTTCGCATCCAGTCGGAGTTTGCGGACATCTCCATCAAGATGTCCTTCATACCTCGGGGCAGTTCTTCCTCAGATATCAACCGTCCAACATTAAGATAGACGGAATGCTACAAATGCAAGCTGACAACGCCTGCGATTTCATGACCATCACGACAGACGGCGGCTTCATCCACGCTCCTGTCCATGAGTTGAGTCGAAAGTAGTGATGTGTAGTTCTGAAACATTGATTGGCTCATGTTGTAATTAAACTTTAATGAATTGTATGTATCTATGGTTTGGATAGTCGTTCAACTTAGATGTAATCGATGCTATTTATTAGTAGGACCATGAATCGTGCTATTAATGTCTTGCTTTTCTCTTCCGATCCTTTTGTTGCATACTTATATATTGCTTATGTATGTATTGTCTGTTGTTTGGCTTGTGCATAGAGATGCCATCGTATGTCGTGTACAAGGGTAAGGTTCCCGGAGTCTACGACGAATGGGAGGAGTGTCGGAGATAGGTTCACCGTTTCAGCGGTAACAGTTACAAAGGGTACACCACTAGGGCGGAGGCGGAATCTAGATACGGTCGCTATCTAGCGGGGGAGATGAGGGAGCGTTGGAGGAACCGGATGAAGACCAGTTTCATCGCGATGATGCTCATCGTGATGACCGTAGCTCTCATCTATGTGATGGTAGTTTAGATGATCGATATCGACTTGTAATGTGAAGACAAACTCGATACTCGCGGTCTCGAGACTTGTAATGTTTTCTCTTTGTTCAGTCTTTTGAATTCAGAGACTAATATGATGAATTGTATTCGGAGACTAATATTCTATTGTATTCGATGAATCTGCTGTTGCTGTGTGCTACTGTCTATATTCTGCCAAACAATATATTTTGTAACCTGTGCAAAAATCAGAAAAGTAAAAAAACCTAATATTCATACTAATGGCGCATCACTACAGAGTGCGCCATTAGTATCCCAAAGTATACTAATGGCGCATCACCAAAGAGTGCGCCATTAGTATGCCAAGTATACTAATGTCGCATCCATCCGCAGTGTGCCATTAGTGTGCCAAAGCACATGGTTAAATATGGCCCCTGGGAGGCATACTAATGGCGCATGGTATTATATACTAATGGCGCACTGGCTGGTGCACCATTAGTATACCAGATACTAATGGTGCGCCATTAGTAATAAATACTAGTGGCATGATACTAATGGCGCACCAGTGGTGCGCCATTAGTAGGCAAAACGGGTGCGCCATTAGTAGGCCTTTTCCTAGTAGTGTGTGCGGCTGCCGGGGCTCCTCCTCGTCATTGCTATGCGACCCCTTGTCCTTGTTTTCGGCAATTAACTTGCCGGCCTTCTTGAACACCCAACAATCACTATTGGTGTGATTGGCTGGCTTGTCTGGGGTTCCGTGTATTTGACATGAGCGATTGAGTATACGGTCCAAGCTAGACAGACCCGGCGTACTTTGTTTGAATGGCTTTTTCCGCTGACCGGGTTTAGAGCCTTTGAATCCGGCATTGACTGCCGTATCCTTAGTATTTTCGTTGTTAATGCGGCGCTTATGTTTGTTGCAACGTGACCTGCTATTTCCGTCCCTGGTATCTGAGGTACCATGGTTCTTTGATATGTTATTACTGCGAGCAAGCCAGCTGTCTTCTCCCGCACAAAAGAGGGTCATGAGTGTCGTGAGAGCTGCCATAGATTTCGGCTTTTCCTGACCAAGGTGCCGGGCTAGCCACTCGTCTCGGATGTTGTGTTTGAAAGCCGCTAAGGCCTCTGCATCCGGACAATCGACGACCTGATTTTTCTTTGTAAGGAACCGAGTCCAGAATTGCCTGGCCGACTCTTCTGGCTGCTGAATTATGTGGCTCAAGTCATCGGCGTCTGGTGGTCGCACATAAGTGCCCTGAAAGTTGTCGAGGAATGCAGCTTCCAGATCTTCCCAACATCTAATGGAGTCCGCTGGCAAGCTATTAAGCCAATGTTGCGCTGGTCCTTTTTGCTTTAGTGGGAGGTATTTGATGCCGTGTAAGTCATCACCGCGGGCCATGTGGATGTGGAGGAGGAAATCCTCAATCCATACTGTGGGATCTGTTGTGCTGTTTCAATATTTACAGTTTTGAAACCTTCTTGCAATTGATGTTCCATTACTTCGTCTGTGAAGCATAAGGGGTGTGCGGCGCCTCTGTATTGGGCTATATCGCGACGCATCTCGAATGGGTCTTGCCCGCTGTGTTCGGCCCGGCCGGATTTTCTTTTACTGTATCCGGCGTGACGTTTATCGTCTCGCAGAGTGGTGCGCCCTCGTGATCCGTAGATCGATCTTGCATGCTTTGCTTTGTCCTCCAATATGTCTCGCAGGTCTGGCGTATCTCCCCATGCCTTTTTATTTGAATGGCGTCGGGGTGGAGGCTGAGCTTTTGGCTGGAATGCCTCTCTATCGCGGCCACGAGGTGGCCGATCAGCCATATCATACGCTTCTTCCTCCAGTCAGGGTAGTAACCTGCACTTTGGGTAATTCTTGGAGGGGCGCTCGAGTTTATATTCCTCGGCCGCGAGGACTTCAGTCCATCTGTCAACTAGTAGATCTTGATCAGCTTGAAGCTGCTGCTGCTTTTTCTTCAGGCTATTTGCCATGGCCATAAGCCGGCGCTTGAAGCACTCTTGTTCAACGGGATCCTCTGGTACGGCGAATTCACCGTCGCCGAGGCTTGCCTCGTCTTCGTAGGGGGGCATGTAATTGTCATCCTCCTCCTCTCCGTCTGCCGCTCTCTCAGGAGAGCTGGCTCCTCCATCCTCCTGCTCTAAATCATGCTGGAGGGGATTGTTGTTGTCTTCGGCACTATCCGGAGTGTTATTATCTCCTGTGCCGGTATCACCACTTTTGCTTTGGCGGGACTTAGAGCGGCCCACTGACGTCGGCACTTGGGTTGTTTCTTGGAGGGGTCATCCTCCGCTATCTCGTCGCCATTGCCTTCTTTGGGTGTATCCACCATGTATATGTCATATGACGAGGTGGCTTTCCAGTGCCCTATAGGCGCTGGTTCATGTTCGTCTCCTACATCGTCATCCATATCGTCGATGTCTTCGGAGTCGAAGTCGAGCATGTCGGTTAAATCATCGACAGCGGCTACGAAGTGGGTGGTGGGTGGGCGTCGAATTTCTTTGTCGTCCGCATCCCAATCCTGTTGGCCATAATCCGTCCAGGGCTCTCCGGACAAAGAGAGAGACCTTAGTGAATTCAGAATGTCGCCGAAGGCGAGTGCTAAATGATATCCGTAGCGGTGAATTCCATGATCGGCGCCCAATCGGATTCGATTGGCAGGGGTGCGGGCGGTTCGGAGTCCGAAAAAGAGTCTGGCACCTTGGAGTCACGGGTTGCGTAGAGGATTAGGCTGGTGTTTGGCTCGATCGTCGTTGCGACTGCAGCCCCTGAGGCGGTGTCTAACCACTTGTCCTCGATTGGCGCAGTTGGCTCCGAGCTAAGGGTCGGAGCTGATGCGGGCGCGGCCTCTCGGGTACTATTCGGCAGCAGAGCTAGGTCATACCCATCATGACAGTGCGGCGCGCCCGGCTGTGGCTCGAATCCGTCGAAGATCAAGTCTCCGCGGATGTCAGCCGTGTAGTTCAAACTTCCAAATCTGACCTGATGGCCAGGGGCATAGCTTTCAATCTGCTCCAGATGGCTAAGCGAATTAGCCCGCAGTGCAAAGCCGCCGAATACGAAGATCTGTCCGGGGAGAAAAGTCTTACCCTAGACCGCATCGCTATCGATGATAGTAGGAGCCATCAAGCCTAACAGCGACGACACAGAGGAACTCTCAATGAAAGCACCAATGTCGTTGTCAAAACCGGCGGATCTCGGGTAGGGGGTCCCGAAATGTGCGTCTAGGCCAGATGGTAACAGGAGGCAGGGGACACAATGTTTTACCCAGGTTCGGGCCCTCTTGATGGAGGTAAAACCCTACGTCCTGCTTGATTTATATTGATGATATGGGTAGTACAAGACTAGATCTACCACAAGATCAGAGAGGCTAAACCCTAGAAGCTAGCCTATGGTATGATTGTATGTTATGGTTGTTGTCCTACGGACTAAAACCCTTCGGTTTATATAGACACCGGAGAGGGTTAGGGTTACACAAGGTCGGTTACAAAGGAGGAGATATCCATATCCGTATTGCCTAGCTTGCCTTCCATGCCAAGTAGAGTCCCATCCAGACACGAGACGAAGTCTTCAATCTTGTATCTTCATAGTCTTATAGTCCGGCCAATGGAGATAGTCCGGCTGTCCGGAGACCCCCTAATCCAGGACTCCCTCACCCGCTAACAATTTTTTTGCAGTTTCTGAGCAAATGTAGTCATCTCGTGAAGGAAAAGGCATCCCAAACACACCAGGATAACTTATCTTTGCGCAAAATAACAACACGACATGGGAATAACACGCACGTTGCATTAACCAAGAACCACAGTTCGATACACGCCCCTCTGGGCCCATACTGGTTTCATTTTCTGATGCAGGAAAAAAGGGGAAAGATAAACAAAGCGGAGTTTCAGCAAAGGCAGGCCCTTGGCGACGCCCCGAGCCTAGCTAGACTCCTCCTCGCACTTCACAGAGGCACGACGACGAGATGACCCGCTGCCTCCTTCAAAGCGGGCGCAGTGGCGCGGCGGCTGGTCATAGGCATCGCTGCTGGAGCTCTCACAAGAGGAAGAGCCGCCGAAGCTGGAAGAGACGTGGTCGCCACCGAGAGCAGGCTCGCCCTCCTCCTCGTCGCGACCGTCACCAAGGCCGAGCACCTCCTCACCGTCGTTCGTCTCGAGGAAGCACTCGGCATGGCGACCATCCTCCCCGAACACCCTCACGTAGAGGGTCGATCCACCGTCATACCTGAAGTGGAGTGTGCACCGCCTGCATAGGCCGCGCACGCTGGCGAATGTTTGCCAGCCGCGGGCCAGGGCTATGTTGCCCGCGGCGGAAGTCTCGACCGCGACCTAGGAGGCCTTGCTGCAGCAACCATCCGCCTGCAACCAGAGCCCGCCTGGACCAGGGGCCGGAAGTTCATCGACAAAGAAGCACGGAAGCTGGAGCTAGTTGCCGGTCGGGTTCTCCGACCAGACAACGAACTCCGGCGACACCTCTACCGAATGGAAGCGCGGGCGGGGAGGCCGCGCCACCATCGCGCGCCTCCCCTCATCAGCTGGACCGCCATGGTTGGGACGGTCCCCTCTGCATGCTGCGGCACCGCCTCGATGGTGGGCCACGGTGGGGGTCGCAACGTGCTTGCGCGGACGGCCGCGACCGCACTTGGGCGCCGGGGAACCGGGGCCCTCGTGAGGGGCCTTCCCCTTCTCGGTGGCAGAGAACTTCCTACATGGTGCCATAGGAGGCACGACAAGCAATGAAGCAAAGAGGAAGCAAGCAAGCGAGGAAGAGATGGGTGACGGGGGCTCCGCCCTTCCTCATTTATAGCAAGAGAAGGCCAACCGGCACCTCCCACGATCGCAGGTAATGACGGATTCCCTTACATGTCGCAGGGACTTGTCAAGTCGTGCAGTCGTTGAGGCAGCTTGGGGAAGCGGAGACGCCCACCTCCAATCAACCACCACGCATCAACCAAGGTCACAGGATTTTGGGGGACCGCGGTGCTCCGAGCTTGACCCTTGGCTTCGTCGCGAAGCCAAGCCCGAGCGCACCTTGGGCATGGGGACTACTGTCGGCGTTCTGGGAATGGGGGTCCCCAGACTTGCCTGCCTGCGGCCCGCGGCGTGGCGGAGCCAGCAGGCCGTACGGCCCATCTTCATCAACAAGCATCCAAGACCCTCGCGAGGGGCCAAGCCTCCCGAGATGGACGACGCAAGGCCTCCTCTGGAGTGGCCTGACCAGGCTGGCTCACGAGGAGCGGAGATGTCAAGGCGGGCAAACCTCACGAGGCTCTTGTGACATGAGCCATGACAATCGACACCAGGCGGGTGCTAGCGCGTGCAGCATCCTTGTTTCCTCTTTGGTGCAAAGGGGGCAAGCGCAGCCGTGGGGTACCGAGGCCTCAGGCAAAGGTTGCCATTTCGGTGCAACAAGACCAAGACCATGGACTACAAGACAGAGGTCATTGTGGACCCCAAGATGGCGTCACCGCCAGAGCTTTGTGCAGGCGAAGACTACTTTTGTCAGGATAGCTCGTACTAGATGTCCCCCTTCAAATTTGCCCGCCATTGTTGGCTCCCTTCCCGCTCGATATTTGGGAGGAGGACCAAGGCCTCTATAAATAGGACTAGCCACCATAATAGAGGGGGATGGACTCATCGAACCAAGAGAGAGAGGATCGAATCCTCACACCACAAGTTCATACGCACAAGAACACCTCAACCTCAGGAGGCAGTTCTTCCCTTGTACTGTTCATCATCAGCCCAAGAGGCAATCCACCACCACCACACTAGAGTAGGGTATTACACCACAACGGTGGCCCGAACCAGTATAAATCCCGTGTCTTTCTGTGTTGTGAGTTCGTCGAGTTCGTCCGCAAGATCTTAGCAAGCTAGAGCGTAGATCAGTAGGAGGGAAAGACTTCGCACGCACCCCTGTGTTTGAACCTTAAGGGTTAGCCGGAACCCCACATCCGATAGCTTACTCACAACAAGGCTCTTGTAGACACCCTTTTCTATAATTCCTTTCAATAAATCAGTTTCTTTCTCAAGTATAACTTGGCTAAGAGAATCATTAGTGAAATCAATAGAACTACTAGAAGAAACATCATTAGATTTAACATTTTTATTGTTGCAACTAGAGGTACAACCTTTATTGCTCTTGCTACCAGATTGCTTAGATTTAACTTGTAAGAGGAACTCTTCTTTTGAAGATCATCATTGATATATTTTAGAAACTTATGCTCTTGCTCTAAATTTAGTTTCTCGAAGCATAGCTTCTCATGAGTTCTTAGGAGCTCTCTATGATCTTCTTGTTGAGTTTCATGAGCTAACTTAAGAATGTTTAGATATCTAGTCAAGCGCTCAATTTCCCTCGTTGCATTGATAATCGTCTCATCTTGACTATCATGATTACTAGCAAGTTCTTTATAGCTAACATCACTAGTTTTATCATTGATCAAGTCATCATCACCTAGCAAGTCATCCTCGTCACTATTAAAGTCAATGAATTCGGGGTGAGTTACCTTGGGACCTTTAGCCATGAAACACCTTCCAGTTCCTTCATTTGGTGAATCAAATAAGTCATACGACTTGGAGGATATAAAATCTAGTCAAGCAACACCTTCATCTTGACTATAGTCAGAGTTGGAGAGGTAGTTTCCCTTGGATAGGTTGTTGGAGTTGGATCCGGATATCCATTTACCAACATGAGCTTGTGGTCTTCTTCTTGAGTAGCTCTTGGGGGACTTGTCTTTCCTTTCCGAATCCTTGCTGCTCTGAGAATATCTTCATTCATATCGATCTTCTCTACTCCTCTCTCTACAAGGTGACTCATCTATTCTACTCCATCTTCTTGGTGACTCATCTCTTTTCATGAGAGGTGTTGTACACTCATTGGAGAAGTGTCCAGGTCTTCTACAACTATACCAATTTCGGTCACGAGTTGAAGATATTTACTCAAAATGTCTTGAGTTGGAGCTTCTCTCTTTGCCTCTTATAGAATTTATTGAGGTTCTTGACCATTAGGCTTATCTATTTATTGGACACAAGCTTGTCACTTGAAGTTGTTGGAGCATCACTTCAAGCTTTGTAAGCATCACTAGACTTGTTGTGGAGCTCCTCTTTGTCCTTGAGTTCCAATTCATGAGCGACAATCCTCCAAATGACTTCCGTGGGCTTGAGATCTTTGTAATTCGGCATCATTTGGACCAATGTGCACACGGTATCATACTTTCCATCCAAAGCTCTAAGGATATTCTTGATGATGAATTTTTCAGTCATCTCTTCACTTCCTAAGCCGACAATCTCATTTGTGATGAGAGCAAGCCTAAAGTACATTTTCGCAACTTCTTTACCATCCTTCATCTTGAAATTTTCAAGTTGACTTTGGAGCACATCCAACATGGATTCCCTGATGGACTAGGTAGCTTCATGAATATCATCCAAAGTATCCTAAATTTGCTTTGCATTATAATGCTACTTATCTTGTTTGAACTCTTCGGGATACAAACCATTGAAGAGAATGTCACACGCTTGAGCATTGTATTGCAACATCTTCAATTCTTCCACGGTTGCTTCACGATCTGGTTCTTTTCCATCTTCAAAAAATCCACCTTGGAAGCCTATACGAATAACATCCCAAACAACGGGGTTATGACCAAGAATATGCATTTTGGAAGTGTGTTATATCGACTAGAGGGGGGGTGAATAGGTGATTTTTATGAAATTCTTCACTGAGGAATTTGCTGGTGAGGAAATTCCTTAGCAAAGAACTACTAGCAGCGGAATAAGTACTCAAAAGTAAACATAATAGAATACAAGCATAGTCATCATGATGAAATGAAGACAGGCACAGAGTACAGAAAGCGTAAGCACAGGATAACACAGGATGAAGATAAATAGACTGAAGAAATTGAACTGAGGAAATTGAGAAAGTCTTCAGTCAAAGTCTTCAAACACAGATATGAACAAGTACACAACTCAATTATGAGGAAATGAAAGAGTTGAGGAAGTGGAACCAGTGAGCTTGGTGAAGACAATGATTTGGTAGACCAGTTCCAACTGATGTCTCAGTTGTACGTCTGGTTGGAGCGGCTGAGTATTTAAACTCGAGGACACACAGTCCCGGACACCCAGTCCTGAACACGCAGCTCAGGACACCCAGTCCTCACCGTATTCTCCTTGAACTAAGGTCACACAGACCTCGTCCAATCACTCGTGGTAAGTCTTCAGGTGACTTCCAAACCTTCACAAACTTGGTCACTCGGCGATCCACAATTCCTCTTGGATGCTCTAGACCATGACGCCTAACCGTCTGGAAGAAGCACAGTCTTCAAAGGTAACAAGCGTCGGATCCACGCAGGATCAATCTCTTCAGTGATGCTCAATCACTTGGGGTTTGTAGGTGTTTGGGTTTTGGGTTTTTTCCTCACTTGATGATTTTCGCTCAAAGTCCTCGGAGGATGGGTTGCTCTCAAATGACAAGTGTCAGTTTCTCTCGGAGCAGCCAACCAACTAGTGGTTGTAGGGGGCGGCTATTTATAGCCTAGGGAGCAGCCCGACATGATAAGACATAAATGCCCTTCAATGATATGACCGTTAGGTGGATAGATATTTTGGGACAGCTGGCGCATAGCACAGCAACGGTCGGAATTTTGAGTAGCAAAATCCTCAGGGCTATCATGTTCCTCACTGTGTAGGCAATCCGCACTGGCGAATTCCTAACTCCTCAGTCAGGACAAATTCCTCAGAGACCAGAAGAACTTCGTCTCTGTCACTGAAGAAATTGACTGAACTGTATGAGATTTCCAATGGCTTCACTCGAAGGGATTGGTAGGTGTAGGATTTTGAGTTGAGCATCACATGGAAATTTTTCCTTAGTATTTCCTCGACCCCCTTTAACAGTACGGTGTTTCCTATGACTCAAGAAAGAGAAAATGAAACTACGAAAACAAAAGTCTTCACGCTTCATGTTCCTCGAATGAATACCAAGTCTTCACGGTCACACCAATTTCTTCACTTTCAAAGTCTTCAGAAAGTCTTCAGAATCCAAAGTCTTCAGTCGAAGAACTTCATTTTTAGGGGTCGACTTTCTCTGTAAATATCAAACTCCTCATAGACTTATAGACCTGTGTACACTCACAAACGCATTAGTCCCTTAACCTATAAGTCTTCAATACACCAAAATCACTAAGGGGCACTAGATGCACTTACAATCTCCCCCTTTTTGGTGATTGATGACAATATAGGTTAAGTTTTCAACGGGGATAAACATATGAAGTGTAAATACTGATATTGAGGAATTTGATTGCAAGATATAGAAGAACTCCCCCTGAAGATGTGCATAGTGAGGAATTTGCTTTTGAAGCAATGCACACTTGAAGAGTTGAATCATGGAGATCTCCCCCTATATCTTGTAATTCATACACGCATTTGACATATAACAGTGAAGAATTTGAAATGCATGATGAAATATGGTGACTGATGTAATTCAGCATGCGTGCAATAATATTAACGAGGAATAAGCATGCAGAAAAACGTATCAAGAGTATCAGAGCACCATCGGGTTTAAGTTTACAACTCGATCCAATAAAGTCTCAGAAGAACGAGAGTTGTAACTTAACAAAAAAACGCCCATATAGAAAGACCCGCTTGAAGACTAACTCAAAATTCTCCCCCTTTGTCATCAAATGACCAAAAGGATCGAATATGAGGACTAACGCCCCTGAAGAATATCAAGTTGATGAAGGAGCGCCAGCGTTGTTGGGGTCGTTTGTTGTAGTAGGGCCTGCCGCAGTGTCGTCCAAGTCTTCATTTTCATCAGTGTCGCGCGATGAAGAATATGAGCTGGCCACCAGAGAAGGAACCTTGACCTTCTTGAATTTCTTCGGTGGAGGTGCAGACCAGTCAAAATCTTCTTGAGACCCATTTTCTTCAGATCTTCTTCACCATACAGATGTGACAGGATTGCCCAGGTGCGACCGAAGACTTGATGGAGGTAGTAATGGTTTTTCTTCACTGCATTGTGTGTGGCAGTCATGTTGTGAAGAAGTGAACCAAACTGACGCTTAACCCATTTGTGATTTCGATCCACCTTCTGGTGAAGACTAAGCAGAAGTTCACGGTCAGTCATCACGCGCGGAGCAGTGGCTTGAGGAGTGGACTTGGGTGCATTGGCAGAGTCATGTGTGGCAGAGTCATCATTGGTGGAATAAGATGCAGCTTTGCGAAACTGACCATCCAATGGACGAATGCCTTCATCTATTACAGCTGGTGCCTTGCCCTTTCCATCAACTGAGGAATATGTCTGCTTGAGGACTTCAATTGGGGGCAAGTAGCTGAGGTGATTCTGGAAATCAGCTTTGTAGTTGAGTGAAGACCTTGTCCTGAGGAATCTCATAATCCAAGGTGCATAAGGCTTCAGCTCAAACGGAGACAGTGCAACATTTGCCATAGTCCTCATGAAGAAATCGTGATAATTGACAGGAATGCCATGAACGATGTTGAATACCAGATTCTTCATGATGCCAACAATTTCCTCATCAGATGAGTCGTGGCCTTTGATAGGACTGATTGTCCTCGTAAGAATACGATAGACAGTTCTGGGCACGTACAACAATTCCTTCACGAGGAATTTGGTTCTTGGTGCTTGACCTGGCTTCAAAGGTTTCATCAGCACCTGCATGTAATGATGTGTGAGCTCAGGTTCACTGTAGATGCAGCGAGCTTCTTCAAGGGGAGGACTGAGTGGTAGAGCACGAAGCAATTCAGAGGCTGGTGCAGTGTAGTGAGTGTTTTCAGACATCCAGTCCAGCACCCATGAATTCACATCTTCAGCATCTCCGGTGATGTGCAGCGTTGCATAGAATTGAAGAATCAGTTCTTCATTCCAATCGCAGATGTCAGAGCAAAAGTTTAGCAGTCCAGCATCGTGAAGAACACTGAGGACTGGTGCGAAGCACGGCAGAGATTCCATATCCACGTGAGGAATATGCTCATGGTAGAAGATTTTCTCCTTGTTGAACAGCACTGAGGAATAGAAATTGGCTTGACTAGCAGTCCAGAAACGCCTCTTCCTAATGCGAGCAGAGTTATATGGGTTGTAATCTTCGAAGAATACGTGCTCGCCGAAGAAATCATCAGCCTTGAACTTTTGCTTGCGTGAGAATGGATCCTTTGGCTTCGGCAGAGGAGTGTCAGTGAGTTGCATCACGACCTCAGGAATCTCAATCGCAGGTTCTTCAGGCTGAGGAATTTCTGGTTCCTCCTCAGTGGCAGTCTGCGTCGTTGGTTGTTCAGCAGCAGCTATTTCTTCAGTGCTAGTGGCTGGAATTTCCTCATGGACAGATGCAGTGGGATGAGTTTCTTCAGAGCCCATTTGAACAGTTGGTGCAGGCGACTAAGGTATTTGCTACAGCGGTGTGAACATTGGAGAGTTTGGATGTTGACTGTCCCAGAATTCATCAATGATTACAGGCGTGGAGCAGCCAACGTCCACATCTTCATCTTCCATTTCTTCAACGCCAGCCTCTTCAGCTGTGAACTGAGGCATGGGTGAGGAGATGACAGGTGTTGAAGGGATCGCATCCACTTCTATTTCTTCATCAATCTGCTCTGACGAAGCAGCAGAAGGAGTTTCTTCATCTGATCCGCTGGGGATCACATATTCTTCATCAAAAAGAACAAGGTCCTTTGATGGCCTGGTTGAGATGGGAACAACATTAATCGGATTAGCAAATGAACTTGTCATAGGCTTCATCTTCTTCGGAGCTAAAGAATCTGAAGCAGCTGATGCTTTCCGTTTCTTCACTGCAGCACGCTCTGCAGCCTTGGTCTTCTTCACATCTGATGCAGATGGAAGGATTGGAGTTGAAGTTGGTGCAGGAGCAGCTGAGGAATCTGGTTGATTTTCTTCAGGCACAACTGATGCAGTTGCCCTGAGTTCTTCATTTTCTTCAGGCGCACCACTAGTGGGTGCCCTGGCAATTTCTTCAGTGGCTGGAATGCATTCATCAGCCCTGGAACTCACATTTTCTTCAGCAGCCTGATTGTCATCAGCGGTGCTGGCATTTTCTTCAGTAGGCTGAGCAGATGCTTCAGCCTGAGGAATTTCCTGTTGCGTTGGGGCTGCAACATTGGAAGTGAAGTTATCCGCAAGTTTCACAAAACGAACCTTGGCTCCAAGCCAATCAGCGCGATATGCGTCAAAGTCATCACTGAGTTTCTTGATCTCAGTCTGAATAGTGACAAGTTCTTCAGTTGTCATAGAGACAACGTTTTTCTTCAGATAGCGCTCTTTCTTGTACTGCGCTTTCTTGATCTGCCTGGCCTTCTCAAATTTCCACTTTTCTTCTTGAATGAAGTGGGTCAGCATGTGACTTTGGCCAGGAGTCAGCTTGAAGTCAGGCATGGGAGTGTTGGGGTCCTTGTGCCAAACATCAATGTAGTCGAGGATCAACTTGGGATCCAAAGCAGTGGCACATTTGTTCCTTGGCTCTAGCGGCCCTGACTTGCCTGTCTCTGATGATTTCTGCAAGTTCATCATCATCAGCTTCGTCTTCTTCAGACGGCACTTGGAAGCGACTTGTTTCTTCTGAGGACTTGGGCGAGGACCTCGTCCAGCAGTGGCCTTTGTCTTCAGCAGTGAGGGGCCAGCTGAGGAACTTGGTGCAGCTGAGGAACTAGCTGAGACACCTGAGGCAATGGAGATGCCTGCAGTCCTTTGACACGAGGCGAGATGCACAGGTGCTGAGGATTTAGTCGGAACAGCTGAGGGCTTTGGCGGAGGAGCTGAGGACTCTGGAGGAACAGGAGCAGCATGAGGAATTGGCCGTGAGGGCTTTGAGGATTCTGGCCGTGAGGGCATTGCTGAGGAACTTGGCCTTGAGGGCATTGTTGGTGAAGCACTTGGCTTGCGTGCAGGCTTCTTTGACATAGCCTTCTTTGGCTTGACAGCAAAGGCCTCAGCAGAGGCAGCAGCAGCAGAGTCTTCATTGAATTTCCTCACTTCTTCTTTGGCTTGCTTAGCCAACTTGGCTTGGCGCTTGGCCCATTCATCAGGATAGTCCTCACCGCGCTTGAGGCTGGTGGGATCAGCGATTTGGCCAGGTGCCAATGGAGCTTTTGGGCATGGAGGATTGAGTGCGAATTTCTTCATGTACTTTGGAGTTACATACCTGTACTCCCTCCACTCTCTTGCCCATCTCCTTTCTATTTTCTGAATGCGCACCTTGCGCTCATTCTTGGTTTCCTCAGTAGGTGTGCAGTACCCAGCATATATTTCATCAGGGATCTCAAACGCTGTATTGACCTCAGGCCTCTTTCCTCCCTTCTGTGGCTTCTTACCGTCAGCCATTTTCTTCAGTTGAGGAATTTGGACAATTGAATTCTCTGAAGAAGTATGCAACTTTTCTTCGAGGAACGCTGCAAATGAGTTAAGTTGATGAGAACCTAGTGATTCAGCAGCTGACATGTGTACCTATGAACAGAGTATAGTTGCGAGGAATTTGGAGAGGTCATATGTGTTCTCAGAGGGTTTTTCAAAAAGAACAAGTTTGAGGAATTTGACCAGATGAGTCTTGAAGAATTTCACTAAGCGTTCTTTGTCTTAGGTTCCAGAGTTGTATAGATCGAAGATCCACACAATTGAGGAATCTTGAAGAAAAATGATGCTTAGAGAAACGAATCAAGAACAGATGACTTGTGAGGTGTTTAGCGTGTGAAGCTATGAAGAAAAACACCTTTGAAGATTTTGAAGATAATCATTCGAATCAACGAGGGCAGTAAAAGTTACTTTTAATTACCCTGGACGAAGAACACGACGAACAGTGAGGTGTAGAGATGAAGTTCGTCTGTGTAGATCTTCCACGCCCTAACTTGGCGGAGGAAGACGGCTACGGCGGCGGCGGAGTGAAGATTTCCGCGGTCGGCGCGAGTACGTCGGCGACGAGGTCGAGGCAGTGAAGCTCTTCCTCATCGGCGGCGATGAAGTAGTGGCGGCACTAGGGTTTGAGATGCTCGAGCTGGAGAGAGAGGTCGAGCGGAGTAAAAGAAGTGAGGAAGGGAAGGAGGGTATTTATAGCCACGGTGGAAAACTGCTCGCCCGAAGAAATTGGAAGAACGTGGCCCTGACCCTTCTCATTCGCATGACATGTGTCACCCACGTACTGAGAGGTGGAGATCGTGTTAGATCGTGGGTGAGTGGATAAGTATATCGTGGGATGCGGAACGGTTTGAGCGGCAAAGCCGAAAATTTAGATAAGATAGGTTTTAAAGTTCCGTTCGCAATTTCTTCAGCTGACAAGGACACAGTGAAGATTTTGAACGAGTTTCAAATAGAACGCACATGAAGAATTTGTGAATAGATTGGGCTGAGTATAGCATAGAGGGGGAAGGGTCCGATCACATTCACTTAGCAGAAAAACCAACTTGAAGAATTAGCAATAAGTGAATGTTGTGGAGGACATAAACTTATTATATATATATAGCCAATGAAGAAAAACGACGGAAGCAGTGAAGACAATGCAAAGTTGAAGAATATGAATAATTGAGGAATTTCAACTTTTGGTGGTGGCGTGACCCACCGTATAAGAATGATGATTTCAGACACCGCGTACAATTATCGTAGGGCTCTGAGAATCAAATTCTTCGTTAATATCTTCACACTAAGAGTGTTGTTCTTCATTGAATTGAAGAAAAATGTTTCTTCATGTGTTGCACATCTAAGTCATCAATTTTGCATAAGTGTTAGGATGAGTGTCCTGTTCAAAGAACATTCGAAGATTCTAGGATATTTAGCTCACACCGCAACTTGCTAAATCTCTTCTCATCCAAGGGCTTTGTGAAGATATCGGCTAGCTGTTCTTCAGTCTTCACATGCTCAATAGAAATGTCGCCCTTCAACACATGATCACGAAGAAAATGATGACGAATCTGAATGTGCTTTGTCTTCGAGTGCTGAACTGGGTTGTGAGCAATCTTGATGGCACTCTCATTGTCACAGTAGAGAGGCACATTCTTCATGTTGACGCCGTAGTCCTTGAGAGTTTGCTTCATCCATAGCAATTGAGCACAGCAAGAACCAGCGGCAATATACTCAGCTTCAGCAGTAGATAGTGATACGCAGTTCTGTTTCTTCGAGGACCAACAGACCAAAGATCGTCCGAGGAAATGACATGTACCAGATGTTGACTTGCGGTCCACACGATCACCAGCATAGTCAGAGTCAGAATATCCAATGAGATCAAAAGCCGAGCCCTTGGGGTACCATAATCCAAGTGTTGGTGTGTGAGCTAGATATCGAAGAATATGCTTCACAGCCTTATGGTGTGATTCCTTCGGTGTAGCTTGAAATCGGGCACACATGCAAACACTAAGCATTATATCTGGCCTAGATGCACATAAGTACAATAAAGAACCAATCATGGAGCGGTATACCTTATGATCGAAGTCAATACCATTTTCATCAGTGCACAGATGGCCATTTGTGGGCATAGGAATTTTGACGCCTTTGCAATCTTGCATGCCGAATTTCCTCAGTACATCCTTGAGGTATTTCTCCTGAGATATGAATATGCCATTGCGTTGTTGACGAATTTGAAGACCTAAGAAGAATTTCAACTCTCCCATCATAGACATTTGATATTCTTCACTCATCATATAGGCAAATTCATCACTATAACGTTGGTCAGTACAGCCAAAGATAATATCATCAACATATATTTGGCACACAAACAATTCACCATCATAAGATTTAGTGAAAAGAGTAGGGTCGAGTGAACCGGGTTTGAAGCCTTTCGTCATGAGGAATTCCTTCAAAGTATCATACCACGCCCGTGGGGCCTGCTTGAGGCCATAGAGGGCCTTGTTGAGTCTGAAGACTTTGTCAGGATTCTTTGGATCTTCAAAACCTGGGGGTTGAGCAACATATACTTCTTCCTCAAGCTTACCATTGAGGAATGCACTTTTCACATCCATTTGATATAAAGTGATATCATGATGGTTAGCATAAGCAAGTAATATGCGAATAGCCTCAAGTCTAGCAACAGGTGCAAAAGTTTCATCGAAATCAATTCCTTTAATCTGTGTGTAGCCTTGAGCTACAAGCCGTGCCTTATTCCTCACCACAAGGCCATTTTCATCTTGCTTGTTGCGGTAGATCCACTTTGTGCCGATGATATTGTGCTTGCGAGGATCTGGACGTTTGACCAGTTCCCAGACATTGTTGAGCTCGAACTGATGTAATTCTTCTTGCATGGCCTGAATCCACTCAGGCTCCAGAAATGCTTCATCTACCTTAGTGGGCTCTGTAATAGAGACAAAAGCATAGTGCCCACAAAAGTTAGACAAATGTGAAGTTTTTGAGCATGTGAGAGGACCTGGTGCTTTGATGTCATTGATGATCTTTTCAACTTGCACTTCTTTTGCAATGCGAGGATGAGCTGGTTGCCGTTGAAGAATTTGATCAGCGTTTTCTTCAGCACCATTTCTTCAGCATTTTCTTCAGGTGCATTAGCTCGACGTTCTTCATGTTCTGGAATGAATTCTTCAGCAGATTCTTCAGTAGGAATGACATCCTCAGTAGCCTTGAACTTGATAGTTTCCTCAGGTGCTGGTTCATCTATCACAATAGGTAGGTGCTCTCTTTGCGAGCCATTAGTCTCATCGAACCACACATCTACAGTTTCAACAACCTTGTGAAGAACGTTGTTGAAGACTCTGTAGGTGTGCGAGTCCTTTCCGTAACCAAGCGTAAAACCTTCATGTGCTTTCGGTGCAAATTTTGAGTTGTGATGAGGATCTCTAATCCAACATTTAGCACCGAAGACTTTGAAATAACTTACATTGGGTTTCTTATCAGTGAGGAGTTCATAGGCAGTCTTCTTGAAGAATTTGTGAAGATATACTCTGTTGATGATGTGGCATGCAGTATCAATTGCCTCAGTCCAGAACCGACGAGGCGTTTTATATTCATCAAGCATAGTGTGAGCCATCTCAGCAAGAGTCCTATTCTTGCGCTCCACGACGCCATTCTGCTGAGGAGTATAAGGAGAAGATTACTCATGAGTAATACCAAGTTCATCAAGATAGTCATCGAGACCAGAATTCTTGAACTCAGTGCCATTGTCACTTCTGATGTGCTTGATCTTCACACCAAAGTTGGTTGAAGCCCTCAAGGAAGATCGTTTGAAGACTTCCTGCACTTCATGTTTGTAAGTAACAAGGTGTACCCATGTATAACGAGAGTAATCATCAACAATAACAAATCCATATTGAGATGCTTTATTTGAAATAGCAGAATAATGATTAGGACCAAAGAGATCCATGTGAAGCAATTCAAATGGGCGAGTGGTGGTCATGATAGTCTTCGCTGGATGCTTGGCCTTTGTCATCTTCCCAGCTTCACAGGCTCCACATAGGTGATCCTTGAGGAATTTGACATTCTCAATGCCAATGACATGCTTCTTCTTCGCAAGCGTGTGCAAATTCCTCATGCCTGCATGACCAAGTCGTCGATGCCAGAGCCGTCCTTCTGAAGCTTTTGCAAGTAAGCACACGGCTGGTTGTGGTCCTATAGAGAAATCAACAATATACAGGTCTCCTCTCCTAAAGCCTTTGAAGACTTTGGAATTGTCAGCTTCCATAACCACAACACAACGGTACTTGCCAAAGACAACAACCATATCAAGATCACAAAGCATTGAGACAGACATAAGGTTGTATCCTAGGGACTCAACAAGCATGACTTTGTCCATGTGTCGATCCTTTGTGATCGCAACCTTACCTAGACCCAATATCTGACTTTTTCCTTTGTCAGCAAAGATGATATGCTTCAGATGCGACAGAGATAATGGAGCATCCATCAATAGATTCTTGTCACCAGTCATGTGATTTGTACATCCACTATCGAGGACCCACTCAGTGGCTTTGGGTTGATCATCCTGCAGATGAATTAGTGCAGCTTACGAACTCATATACTTCATCAGTGAAGAATATGACATCAATTCATCAGATCAATTTCATCAAGCAAAAGAACAGATAAAGCAATATGAGGATGTGAGAAATGAAAGTTCATTTTCTTCATGATTAGCCTGCTTCCTATCAGGCATGCTTAGGTCTCCAGCAAATTCTTCAGACGATTACGTACGTCTGGAGACCTGACCCTGCTAAAGAGATTAGTTCTTTTTCTTCACCACCCACATCTGAAGGTGTGGCAAATAGTTCACCATTCTGCGAGCTCCATACGAGAAGGATGGCATAGAAGCCAGTCCATTTCGTTTCACATAAGAGGGGTTAGAATAAGCATAAGAGTAAGCAGAGAAATTCGTCGAGGACTTATGGACATAATAATTTGAAGAATAATGCACATATCCATAATCCTTAAATCTTCCTTGTGAAACAGACTGATTAGCACGATGATGTTCATATGAGGACTTTGATCCTTTTGAGGAATTTGATCCATGTGAGGAGTTTAGTCCGTATGAGGACTTGGATCCATATGAAGGATTTGATATGGGGTTCCTATTCTTCACAGGTGGCGTCATGATGACATTCACCTGAAGATTTTCAAGGCATCTTTTGGGAACCCAGATTTTCTTCATAGGGGGACCGTTCCTGCAGTTAGTGCCAACATATCTAGCAAATACTTCACCATTCTGATTTTTGAACAGTTTGTAGTTGGAGTCAAATGACTCATCATCAGAATGAGGAGATTCACATGCATATCCAGATAGGTTAGATGGATCAACTGGAGGTCCCTTTGCAGCAACCCATGTAGTTTTGGGGTACTGCTCAGGCTTCCAATATGTACCATCAGCATTGAGTTTCCTCTCAAAGGCAATACCCTCTTTCCTAGGGTTCCTGTTGAGGATCTGCTTTTTAAGCACATCACAAAGAGCCTGATGCCCTTTGAGGCTTTTGTACATGCCTGTCATGTACAATTCATTCAGCCCTGCATCGTCAGTGATACTAGCAATGTCCTCAGATGAGGAATTAGTGATAGCAGAGGCATGTGAAGAATTTGAAACATTAGCAGCATTTGAACATTCAGGTGAAGAATTAGCAGTTTCACGTTCAATGCATTTCAAACATGGAGGAACAAATTCTTCCTGAGAAGCGCTGATATGTTGAGCAAGTAATGAATCGCGCTCCTTCTGAAGATCTTCATAACTCACTCTTAGCTTTTCAAGATCTTGCTTTCTTTGAAGAAATTCATAAGAAAGCTTCTCATGATCGGATAAGAGAGTGTTATGATGACTTTGAAGATTGTCAAACCTAGTCTGAAATCTCTGAAGATTTTCAGTCAAGGCTTTAGTGCGATCCATTTCTTCACCCAACATATCATCACTTTTGTCTAGCATGTTTTGAACCTTTTCTAAAGCCCTTTGTTGTTTTACAGCAATCTTAGCAAGTTTAGAATAGCTGGGCTTAAGGTTTTCATCAGATTCATTCTCACTTGATTCAGATGAGGTATATTTGAGTACCTTGGCACCCTTTGCCATGAAGCAATAGGTGGGAGCGTAGTCATCATCCCCTTCATCAGCTTTGTTGGTGAGGTCATTTTCTTCAGTGTTGAAGATAGACTTGCTGACGAATGCAGTAGCGAGAGCTAGGCTCGCCACTCCGGATTCGGACTCCTCAGATGACTCCTCTTCCTCATTTTCTTCAGATTCAGCCTCAGAGTCCATTTCCTTGCCAATGAATGCCCTGGCCTTCTTGGAGCCGCTCTTCTTGTGATATGAAGGCCTTGAGGATTTTGATGATGAGGATTTTGTGGATTTCTTCTTTTTCTTCGCATCATCAGAACTGTAATCCTTGTATTTCTTCTTCTTTGATTCCTTTTCCCATTGAGGAAAATCTTGAATGTAATGTCCAGGCTTCTTGCATTTGTGGCAGAGCCTCCTCTTATAGTCACTGGATGAGGAATCACTGCTCCTTGAGGGTCTTCCAAGGCGACCAAGTCTTGAGAACTTTTGGAACTTCTTCACAAGCAGAGCCAGATCATGGCTTAGTTCTTCAGGATCACCAAGGCTGCTACCAGAGTCTTCATCTTCGGACTCAGATACTGCCTTGGCCTTCAGTGCACGTGTTCTGCCATAGCTTGAACAATAGAGATCTCTCTTTTCAGCAAGTTGGAACTCATGAGTATTTAGCCTTTTGAGAATATCAGCGGGATCAAGTGACTTGTAATCAGCACGTTCTTGTATCATCAATGCCAGTGTCAAATGAGGAATCAAGCGATCTCAGCAATTTCTTCACCACCTCATGGTCAGTGATGTCAGTGGCACCAAGTGCTTGAAGCTCATTTGAGATGTTAGTGAGGCGATCGACGGTTTGTTGAACATTTTCATTCTCTAGTCTTTTGAAGCAGTTGAAGAGATTGCGAAGAACATCAACTCGAGAGTCACGCTGAGTTGAGACTCCTTCATTCACTTTGGACAACCTGTCCCAGATAAGCTTCGGTGTCTCCAAAGCACTCACTCTGCCATACTGTCCTTTGCTCAGATGGCCACATATGATATTCTTCGCTTGAGAGTCGAGTTGCTTGAATCTCTTCACATCAGCAGCATTTAGAGAAGGTGTGACTGAGGGAACACCATTTTCCACAACATACCAGAGATTGTTATCAATTGCTTCAAGATGCATTAGCATCTTATTCTTCCAGTAGGGGTAGTCCGTCCCATCGAAGGTAGGACACCCAGCAGAGACCTTGATCATACCTGCGGTCGACATAACTAAAACTCCAGGCGGTTAAACCAAAATCACACAGAACAAGGGAGTACCTTGCTCTGATACCAATTGAAAGTGCGTTATATCGACTAGAGGGGGGTGAATAGGCGATTTTTATGAAATTCTTCACTTAGGAATCTGCTGGTGAGGAAATTCCTTAGCAAAGAACTACTAGCAACGGAATAAGTACTCAAAAGTAAACATAACAGAATACAAGCATAGTCATCATGATAAAATGAAGACAGGCACAGAGTACAGAAAGCGTAAGCACAGGATAACACAGGATGAAGACAAACAGACTGAAGAAATTGAACTGAGGAAATTGAGAAAGTCTTCAGTCAAAGTCTTCAAACACAGATATGAACAAGTACACAACTCAATTATGAGGAAATGAAAGGGTTGAGGAAATGGAACCAGTGAGCTTGGTGAAGACAATGATTTGGCAGACCAGTTCCGACTGCTGCCTCAGTTGTACGTCTGGTTGGAGCGGCTGAGTATTTAAACTCGAGGACACACAGTCCCGGACACCCAGTCCTGAACACATAGCTCAGGACACCCAGTCCTCACCGTATTCTCCTTGAACTAAGGTCACACAGACCTCGTCCAATCACTCGTGGTAAGTCTTCAGGTGACTTCCAAACCTTCACAAACTTGGTCACTCGGCGATCCACAATTCCTCTTGGATGCTCTAGACCATGACGCCTAACTGTCTGTAAGAAGCACAGTCTTCAAACGTAACAAGCGTCAGATCCACACAGGATCAATCTCTTCAGTGATGCTCAATCACTTGGGGTTTGTAGGTTTTTGGGTTTTGGGTTTTTCCTCACTTGATGATTTTCGCTCAAAGTCCTCGGAGGACGGGTTGCTCTCAAATGACAAGTGTCAGTTTCTCTCGGAGCAGCCAAACAACTAGTGGTTGTAGGGGGCGGCTATTTATAGCCTAGGGAGCAGCCCGACATGATAAGACATAAATGCCCTACAATGATATGACCATTAGGTGGATAGATATTTTGGGACAGCTAGCGCATAGCACAGCAACGGTCGGAATTTTGAGTAGCAAAATCCTCAAGGCTATCATGTTCCTCACTGTGTAGGCAATCTTCAGTAGCGAATTCCTAACTCCTTAGCCAGAACAAATTCCTCAGAGACCAGAAGAACTTCGTCTCTATCACTGAAGAAATTGATTGAACTGTATGAGATTTCCAATGGTTTCACTCGAAGGGATTGGTAGGTGTAGGATTTTGAGTTGAGCATCACATGGAAATTTTTCCTTAGTATTTCCTCGACCCCCTTTAACAGTACGGTGTTTCCTATGACTCAAGAAAGAGAAAATGAAACTACAAAAACAAAAGTCTTCACGCTTCATGTTCCTCGAATGAATACCAAGTCTTCACGGTCACACCAATTTCTTCACTTTCAAAGTCTTCAGAGATCCAAATTCTTCAGTCGAAGAAATTCATTTTTAGGGGTCAACTTTCTCTGTAAATATCAAACTCCTCATAGACTTATAAACCTGTGTACACTCACAACGCATTAGTCCCTTAACCGGTAAGTCTTCAATACACCAAAATCACTAAGGGGCACTAGATGCACTTACACATTTTCATCTTATGCTTCCTACACTTGCAAGTCCAGATACTAGGCAATGGAAAATAAAGGCCTTGCATATGAACATAAAGGAGGGATCGAAGAAATCAAACGCAATGAAGAAACGGTGATTTCGGCATGGTTCTGATAGGTGGTGCCATTGTACGTCCACGTTGATGGAGCCTTCAACCTAGGGAGGGTAACAACTTCATGAGTCCACGGAGGGCTCCACCCACGAAGGGTCCACAAATAAGCAACCTTGGCAATGCCATCATCGCTTCCATCCATGAAGGACTAGTCTCACTTGGGGTAGATCTTCATGAAGTAGGTGATCTCCTTTACCCTACAACTCCTTGGTTCAACTCCACAAGATTTGGAGGCTCCCAAGTGACACCTAACTAATCTAGGAGACACCATGCTCCAAAAGGTAATAGATGTTGTTGTTGATGAGGAATTCGTTGCTCCTGTGCTTCAAAAGATAGTCTGCTCAACACTCAATCACTCTTTCCCTGATTTGGCATAGTAGTAGGAGAAGGATTAGAGTGGAAAGCAACTTTAGGGGGCTAGACTCAAGGATCAAAGGTTGGAGTGGAATTCCCTTGATTTCAACACAAGTGTAGGTGGTTCTGTCTTAGAAAATGGATGTGGGAAGTGGTAGGTTCGTCCTGGTTGCTCTCTCTTAGAGTAGGTAGAATGGGTGGGTATATATAGCCATCACCAAAAATCTAACCATTACACACCTTTGTGCACAACTCGGTGGGACCGGCTAAAACCACTCGATGAGACCAATTAGTGCAAAAGGTTTGAACTTTAGGAATTTCAATGAGATCGGATGAAACAACTCAGAGGGACTGATGAGTGATGACCTAAGCACTTTACACACTTCGATGACACCGATCAAAACCACTAGGAAATTTTGAAGTGAAATCGATATGTTACAGAAGGTTGGAAAGTGCACTTCCGTGGGACCAAATGTCATCTAAATGAGATCGATCGCTAGGTTCTAGGCAGTGGCTCTGTCAAGTGTATCTCGATGGGTCTGGGAGGAGTGAATCGGTGCGACCCATGTGAACTTTAGGGTTTTGCACAGATAGGACTGTGAGGGTGTAGTTGAGGGTTATTGGAGCAATATCTCTAAACTCTTGAGCAAATGTCTCATGATCAAAACCTCATCCCCTTTTAATAGAATTGGCTTTCCTATGGACTCAATGTGATCTTGGACCACTTAACCAGAAATGTAGAGTCTTGGAGCTTTTGCCAATGCTTTGTCCTTTGCATGTGAGGGTTCGACATTCACATCTCATTGCCATACCTAATTGAACTTGCCTGAAATATTCTTTGAATAAAAATAAACATTAGTTCAATGATGTCACACTGTTGGTTTTATCCTTCTCATTGTTGGTAGATCTCCCATGTTGCATTTTAATATCCAAACTATTGAAAGAATTAACCCATGCTATATTTCAATAGCCATGTGCTGACTCGACTAGGGGTAAAGCTGCTAAACATATTTTGAAAAAATTACACAAGTCTTGGTAAATATATCAATTAAATAGAGTGAGGTACTTTGTAATAACTATACCATTGTCTTGCTGACCCCAACCTTGTGCAATCCGGAATCAATAGCTGGCGCAATTGTACTATCTAATGACGGGAACACTCATCATTCTTTCTATATATTACCTTAGAAATTGAGAAATGTCATTGGCGTGACGTTTATGTCGCATTGTACAAAACACTCTTCTAAAAGAAAATTGATTTGTATAATAGACTGAAATATCACGATAACAACAAGGGGGGTGATGTCTTACTATTTGCAAACAAAATAGAAATATACTCAACTAAGCACAAATATAAGACAATATGATAGTTTCGTACATTGCAACAGAAATTGAAAAACATACCTAAGGTGATCATAAACATAATGCATTTTCATATAATGATAAATCCCCAATAAATTTGGGAGGTACTTTGGCACGCACGGGTGGAGGCACAATGTTTTTTTCTTTTGGCTTTCAATTTTCAATCTTTTATATCTTTTGAACCAAAAATCCATATTAAGTTTCATTTGCATATTTGTGTTTCCTACCATGAGGAGTTTCAAATAAGATCCATTTGAACACGTTTTGATGATTTTTTGAAATTTGTTAAGTTTCGGCCGCTGAAAGTTGGTACGAGAGAAGGACAAAATCACAAAATTTAGTACAGCATACAACAAAATCGTAAATTTCAGAAACTGAAACTTAAAACTTGGTGTGTCCTCATGCAAAATCCAACAACTTCACGGATCACGAGGCTATCGGGCGACCGAGCACGGTTGGCAGGTCCATGCCCCCACCTGCGTGGCCCTACGAGTTTTCCTTACCACTTACTTACTAATAGAATACTTGACCTTAACCAATCATGAAATTGCAACCTTGACCGATAAATATATAGAGATTCCATTCTAGAGCAAAGATGGTAAAAATATTACAACTCAAATTTTCAGAACGGTGGTCGTTTGGATTATTGTGGATTCTCTTGATTGATGATTGTCGGTGTCAAAACCGGCGGATCTCGGGTAGGGGGTCCCGAACTGTGCGTCTAGGCCGGATGGTAACAGGAGGCAAGGGACACAAAGTTTTACCCAGGTTCGGGCCCTCTCGATGGAGGTAAAACCCTACGTCCTGCTTGATTAATATTGATGATATGGGTAGTACAAGAGTAGATCTACCACGAGATCAGAGAGGCTAAACCCTAGAAGCTAGCCTATGTTATGATTGTTGTTGTGTATGTTGTCCTACGGACTAAAACCCTCCGATTTATATAGATACCGGAGAGGGTTAGGGTTACACAAAGTCGGTTACAATGGTAGGAGATCTAGATATCCGTATCGCCAATCTTGCCTTCCACGCCAAGGAAAGTCCCTCTCGGACACGGGACGAAGTCTTCAATCTTGTATCTTCATAGTCCAGGAGTCCGGCTGAAGGTATAGTCCGGCCATCCGGACACCCCCTAATCCAGGACTCCCTCAGTAGCCCCTGAACCAGGCTTCAATGACGACGAGTCCGGCGCGCAGATTGTCTTCGGCATTGCAAGACGGGTTCCTCCTCCAAGTACTTCATAGAAGATTTTGAACACCAAGATAGTGTCCGGCTCTGCAAAACAAGTTTCCACATATTGCCATAGAGAGAATAATATTTACACAAATCTAATCTGCTGATGTATTCCGTAGTGCGACACACCACGGCCAAGCCTTTATCCGAGTCGTTTTATTATCCCACCTCAGCGCGTCATGCGAGGCGGTTTCCTTGGCACGTCCTGTTAAAGCAGAGATCGTGTCCCCTTATTCCGGGATTCTCATCAATACGGGCGTGGGTAACCCAACCGCTTCTATGACTCCCAGATTATAGGCAAGTCCAAACGGACATGGAGAGGACGCTTGATATTCACCCTCTTTATAAAGGGACAAGGCCTTTATTTTTCCCTCCCGTGCTCAATCGAATCCTTCCCCTACCTCAAGCTCAAATGCCCAAAGTTCAGGTCAGGTGCTTCGAACCTTCAGTCATGTCCGGATCTAGCCTTCAAGGCCGATGGGTGCCTTCCTCCGTCACAGAAGAAGACATCAAAAAGTTGAGGGAGGCCAGATATCTGACCGCCGAGATTTTGCATCGACTGCCTCCCTGAGGGCAGGCCGTCCCCACCCCCGAACCCAACGAGAACGTCGTGTTCGTCTCCCACTTCCTCCGAGGTCTGGCCTTGCTCTGGATCCTTTCGTTAGGGGTTCGATGTTTTATTACGGGCTAGACTTCCATGACCTAGCACCGGACTCCTTTCTTCATATCACGACATTTATTGTCGTGTGTGAGGCCTTCCTCCGGGTTACCCCTCACTTTGGCCTATGGCTCAAGACCTTTGAAGTAAAGCCGAAGATGATCAAGGGGCAACATGTAGCGTGTGGAGGTGCCTCAATACGCAAGATGACGGGAGCTCCGTGGCCCAAAGGTTCCATCCCAGAGGTGTCTGAATTGTGGCAATAGGAGTGGTTCTACATCACGGCTCCTAGAAGTGCCTAGTGGGCGGCCGCCCCTGTTTTTCGCTTGGGCCCTCCACCACAACTGATGTCATGGATCAGCAGAGGTCTGAGCTGGGGTCCAGCCAAGGACGTGCCTATACCGCAAAGCCGCATTCGAGATCTCTTCAATGGAGATTTTAGTTTGGTTGCGGTAATACAAGTTATGCTGGTTCGTCAAGTCCAGCCTTGCAAACGCTGGCCTCTTCGCCTGTGGGAGTTCAATCCCGAAGGACCGCGTGTCATTCAAAATTTTCTCGGCCTGACGCACGAGGAGATGTACAAGTCATTCTTCGGACCTCAGGTGGAGTGTCCGGAAATCACCGAGGACGTGGGCCTGAGTAGTAACCGCGCCGCCGAATAGGTAAGGCATCTTCCGGCCGAACATCCTATCTCTCCTTTGTTACGAACTTATTTCTGAGAGTTTGCTTTTCGACCAGGACTGGCTAACAAAGGCGAAGTTGATTCGGTGTTCGGCCCCCCTCCCTGAGGGTTTGGAAAATCCGGTATTGGAAAAGATGCTCCAGGCCGCACCCTGCCTGGAGCCCTTGAAGGAAGATACTGTGGAGGATAATACGGGCGGACGCGGGCCCCCAACGCTGCCCGTTCTAACCGAGGGAGCGAGCGTCTCCATGAAGGAAGACGACCAGAAGAGGAAAAGGACTGCGCCCGGGGATTCGGAAGCCGAAGCTTCCAAACGGGAGAAGAAGTCTCCCACAGAGGGTCCTACCTTGGGGGGCGCTGTTGCCGCACAAAGTCCACGGTGGGATCAATTCTCCCGCGAGTTGTAAGAGACCCGAAATACCTTGATAGTACAGATATGCCATCTTTTTCTTCTGAGAAAATAACCACCGCATATATTTTGCAGTTCGGGCCTTAGCCCCTCTCAAATGAGCTCGTCTTCGGGGGATCTTCTTCCATAGATGATGGAGAGCGAAACGCCTCCTCCAGACTCCTCCACTCCGGAAGCAGGAGACCCTGAAGTGTCGTCGCGGAGGGCCTCTCCGAGTCCAGTGAGGCCAGAAGATAATCCCATTGACCCCCGAAGCTCCCAGTGTCCGGCTCCCGAAGAGAGCAGACAAAAGAGTCCGGCACCGTCTAGTGTGCGATCGGATGTTCTGAGGGAGTTGGTGTTGCGAGCGGCCATCTCAGACGAACACTGTGTGCTGATGAATACGGTGATGGAGAGAATCTCGTCCGCCGAAAGCGGATTGCATGAAGCTTTTATGAGTCTACTGACAGGCTTTGAGGTACGTAAAAGAATGTATGATAGTCCTGCACATGCTAGGTGTGCCCTGTGTAGATAGTAGCCCCTGAGACTCTGGTTGTCGTCGGAAACGACGACGAACGGAGGATCATATTCCCAGGTAATAACCATACTGCCTCTAAGTGCACGTGATGGAAGCTCCGGTGGCTAGCCGGACTAGCGAGTTTGCCCATTTAGAACGGCAGTTGGATGCGGCAGACGCCGACATCGAGCTTGTTAGCAAAAGGCTTGACGAGGCATAGGGTAAGTGTCATTATCTGGTAAACACCACATAGGAAGAGCAGCATGATGCCAGTATCTTTAATATGTTGTGACTGCAGATGGAGCTTCCACTGTTGAAGCCTTGCGGGCAGAACTTGCCCGAGCCAAGGAACAAGCGAGGTTGGGTAATGCGGCTTCTTTGAAGGCGGCTGAAGAGTTGCAAGCCGAGAAGGCCGCACATGGCGAGAGCCGAGACAAGGTGGCCAAGATGGCCATAGAATTAAAAGTCACCGGCGACCGTTGCCGGGTTCTTGAAAAGGAAAACCAGGCGAAGGCATCGGACCTTGAGAAGGCTGCTGCGACGAGAAAAGACCTCCGCTCTGCTATGAGGGCAAAGAAGGAGGAGCTACGGGAAGCCGAGGATATTGTAGCTAGGAAATACTTTATGTTGCGGAGTAAGTTCGGAGATCCACGGTATGCCCCTCTGGATCGGCTATGGAGTTCGGAGGATGTGTATATGGATTTGGCAGCGAGCGCTGCCGATGCGGCCCAGTACTTCCAGGGTCAGACGAACCGTGAAGTAGACCAGCTGTTTTAGAGACAATTCCATTCTCCCGAGCGTCCGCTTTCATTGACTGACCAATTAGCCGAATGGGCCGAACTAAAAAGGTTGTCCGGACTCTCCATGAGGTCTGTTGTGGATCAGCTATGGCCGGAAGGGTCAAAACCGAACAGCTATTTCAGCTTGGTGCAGCAGTTCCTTGACATGGTGCCGTGCATTAATGCGATGAAGAGGTCGGCGTGCATAAAGGGCGCACGGATGGCCTTTGCCCGTGTTAAAGCATACTGGGCGGAGATGGATGTTACCACTGTTGCAGCGCGGGATTCGGCCATAGGTCGAAGGGCTGCTGAGCACTACTTTGAAGAAGTTCTTGAGGGTGCTCGTTTGATAGAGACCCAGTGCTCAAAAAATATTATGTTTGAGTGATATGTAATCTCATTCTAAGCGAAATGCTTTTATAAATTTTATAAGGCTATTTTTATACTTTTGCCTGAAAGTAATATGATGCCTCCTGGGCGGCCGTTTATATATACATGTGTATAAGCTGAAAGGTTGCAGTCGTCAGCTTCAACCCCCACGCATATAATGCGGAGGTGCTTGCAAAAACACACGTTCACACTTAACCTAACGTCTTGGTCCTATTAAGGAGGTGATAGCGGAGCGAGCGAGGCAACCGGACTATAATACTTTCACACTTTCACTTAGCCATAGGAGTTTGACGGTGGGGCTACTAGATAGCCCCTGGTGGCTCCGCACTCTCCCGATCCCGGGGTGCGTACATGCCTGGCCGGAAAACGGCCCTTCGTTAAGGCAGAGGAATTCTAACATTCCCACAGGTCATCGAGTGGTTGACCAGTCTCATGCTATGTCATGACAGTCAGTGTTCGGCTTTCTCTACTGAGGTGCTCGTCCGGATGAACCAAGGCACAATCGAGTAGTTCTCCTGGTGCTACCTTAGCCGGTAAAGCGGAACGTAAGGCACCAAAACACAGGAGCCGGGCAAACCCATCATTTGACCAAAGATAATGATTCGGAGCTAATGCATATAGGGCCAAACTCGCGATGCCGAACACTCCCTAAGGTATTCGGTCTTTGTGGTACAAACCGGGCCTAAATAATGGCCTTTGTAAGAAGCCCCTTGTGTCCAGGTACGTGCATTGTTCTGGCATGGCCACATGCCAAGACGTCAGCATCCTTCTCAACGGTGGATATGTATCAACAAGAGACAGTAAAAAAGGTTTACACAGGGTCTTAATCTAAAAAGAATCCTTGGAGCGGGTCCCTGCTGCACGTCTGCGCCTGTGTCTCCGTTGTGCCGTATCCTGGACGGGTGTAGCACGATGATCGTCTGTAAAAGAGAGGAAGTTAAGTGAAAAAGTTGTCGTGCAAAAAGATAGTTTTTAAAGAAATCATGTATAATTGAAGATGATAAGAAATTGCCACTTGTCTGCGCGCGTTGAGCCCCTTGTATTGACAAATAGGGGTGTGACCACTTATTCGGTATAAGTAGCAGCGCCGGACTTGATTAGTTGTGTCTGAGGTCTTGATGACCTATTTGGATGCTTTCACTGGTCCGGGCGCCTTTAGTGTGCTGCTGCCAAGGCAGCCGCACTCTCTTCGGCGCGCAGAGATCGCTTGATATTGCTGTTCACTAAAATGATGCCACGTGGACCGGGCATCTTGAGTGTGAGGGAGGCGTAGTGTGGTATTGCATTAAAGCGAGCGAAAGCTTCGCGTCCGAGCAGTGCTTGATAGCCACTTTGAAGCGGAGCGATGTGGAAGGTTAAATGCTCGCGACGGAAGTTATCGAGGGAGCCGAATATGACCTGTAGTAGGAGGGAGCCCGTACAACGAGCCCCTGGGCCTGGCGTTACTCCTTTAAAGGTAGTATTGCTATGGTGAATTTGTGTTGGGTCTAACCCCATCCCGCAGATTGTATCCTGATATATTAAGTTTAGGCTGCTACCGCCGTCCATCAAGATTCGAGTGAAATGATATCCGCCAATTAATGGGTCTAATACCAGGGCAGCCCATCCTGCGTGTCGGATACTTGCTGAGTAATCGCGATGGTCGAAAGTGATCGGTTGAGACGACCAGTGGCAGGGCTTCGCGGTGACAGGCACTTGGGTATATTTTCCTGCGAGTGTCGTGTTGTTTTTTCCCTTGATCACGTGTAACACGTTTACTGTTTTGACTTCTGGTGGAAATTTCTTTTGTTTCGCCGTGTCTTGCTTGGGAGGCTCGTCCTCGTCTTCACTTGGTGTATTCTCCCCCTTATGTACGGCGTTGAGCTTGCCAGACTGCTTGAAGACCCAACATTCTCTATGGGTATGGTTAGCAGGTTTACTAGGGATGCTATGGATCTGACATACGTGGTCCAGAATTTTGTTGAGGCTAGACAGTTCATCCCTGGTGCCTTTAGGGGGCGGCTTTTGACCTGGCGAGAGCTTTTGAATCCGGCATTTACTGTCGTGCCCTTCGTGCTGTCTTCTTTATTCCGGCGTTTGTTATTGTTGTTGCACCGTAATTTCCCGTTTCCATCTCTAACTTCAGATGTACTGGGGTCGCTGGTGCTGCATCTGGCTAGCCAGCTACCCTCACCCATGCAAAAGCGGGTCATGAGGTTTGTTAATGCGGCCATCATTCTCGGCTTATTTTGGCCGAGGTGTATGGCGAGCCATTCATCACGGACGCTATGCTTGAAAGCTGCCAAGGCTTCGGCGTCCGGACAGTCAACAATCTGGTTCTTTTTAGTAAGAAACCTGTTCCAAAGCTTTCGGGCTGACTCTCCAGGCTGTTGAGTTATATGACTCAAATCGTCCGCATCCGGAGGTCGGACATAAGTCCCTTGAAAATTTGCCCGAAAGGCATCTTCGAGCTCTTCCCAACTTCCAATGGAGCTTTCGGGGAGGCCTTTGAGCGAGTGACGAGCTGGCCCTTTGAGCTTGAGGGGTAAGTACTTGAGGGCGTGGAGATCATCTCCTCGAGCCATATGGATATGGAGGATGTAGTCCACAATCCAGACCCCAGGGTCTGTTGTTCCGTCGTATGCCTCTATGTTTACGGGCTTGAATCCCTCTGGAAATTCATGGTCCAGCACCTCATCGGTGAACACATAGGGGGTGTGCGGCACCCCTGTAGCTGGGTGTACCGCGTTGTTCGGATGTTTGTTGTGTTGCATTGTATGCTGGGGCGCGCTTGCGTGGTCCATAGATAGATCTTGTTGCACCATCCTTTGGGTGCGAGCCCTCGCATGGGTCACGTGTTGTATTGTGAGCAGTGTTGTATGCCGCTCTGTGTTGGTAGAGGGGTCGTCTATCCGACCAGGTGGCTGCTTTGATATTTGGTTGTGGGGGGTCTGAGGCCTCCTCATCGAATTCGGGTAGCAGCTTCCGCCTTGGGTAGCTCTTGGAGGGGCGATTGTCGCCGTACCTTGCTGCTGTGTTGAGTATTTTACTCCATCTGATTTGGAGTGTGTCTTGCGCGGCCTTGAGCCTTTGCTTCTGCTTTTTAAGACTCCTCGCGGTGGCAACAAGCTTTTTACGGGCATTCTGCTGCTCCGGGTGCCTGTCCGGCGTTATGTCGTCCGGACCATTATCTTTGATAGAATTTGTTTGTTCGGTTTGATTATCCGGATTGCCATTGTCCGGCAGCGGTTCGCCCTGCTCTAGCGTTGGGTCTGTGTGATTGCTATTTCTATCGAGGCGGGATTTGGGGCGGCGCTTGCGTCGCCGCTTTGACTGCTTTTCGAGGGAACAAGCCTTCGGTGCGTCCTTCCGCTTCTCATCGTCATCTTTTGATGCGTCCACCATGTATACGTCATGTGATGAGGTGGCTTTCCAGGGCCCAATAGGCGTTGGTTCTTCATCGTCTCCTTCATCGGCGTCCATACCATCGATGTCTTCGGAGTCGAGGTCGAGCATGTCGGTTAAATCGTTAACAGTGGCTACAAAGTGGGTGGTGGGCGGGCTTTGAATTTCTTCATCATCCGTATCCCATCCTTGCTGACCGCAGTCCGGCCAGGGCTCTCCTGATAAAGAGAGAGACTTTAGTGATTTCATAATATCGCCGAAGGGCGAGTGCTGAAAGATGTCCGCGGAAGTAAACTCCATGATCGGCGCCCAATCGGATTCGATTGGCAGGGGCGCGAATGGTTCAGAGTCCGGAGTGGAGTCCGGCTCCTTGGAGTCACGAGTCTCGCGGAGTGCGGGGCTGGTGTTCGGCTCGATCGCCGTTGGGATCGCAGCCCCCGAGGCGGCGTCCAATCGCCCATCCTCGATCGGTGCAGTTGGCTCCGAATTAAGGGTCGAAGCCGATGCGGGCGCGGCCTCCAGGGCACTGTTTGGCGGCAGAGCTAGATCATGCTCGTCGTGACAGTGCGGTGCGCTCGGCTGTGGCTCGAATCCGTCGAAGATCAAGTCCCCACGGGTGTTAGCCGTGTAGTTCAAGCTTCCAAATCTGACCTGACGGCCAGGGGCATAACTTTCGATCTGCTCCAGATGGCCAAATGAATTGGCCCGAAGTGCGAAGCCACCGAAGAAGAAGATTTGTCCGGGGAGGAAGGTCTCACCCTGGACTGCATCGCTGTTGATGATTGTAGGAGCCATCGAGCCTGACAGCGATGACACAGAGGAACTCTCAATGAAAGCACCAATGTCGGTGTCAAAACCGGCGAATCTCGGGTAGGGGGTCCCGAACTGTGCGTCTAGGCCGGATGGTAACAGGAGGCAAGGGACACGAAGTTTTACCCAGGTTCGGGCCCTCTCGATGGAGGTAAAACCCAACGTCCTGCTTGATTAATATTGATGATATGGGTAGTACAAGAGTAGATCTACCACGAGATCAGAGAGGCTAAACCCTAGAAGCTAGCCTATGGTATGATTGTTGTTGTGTATGTTGTCCTACGGACTAAAACCCTCCGGTTTATATAGATACCCACTGCTAGGGAAAACCCTAGCAGTAGCGCTGGTTTTGTGCTCACTAGTAGGGCGGGTAGGCGCGCTACTAATAAGGCGCTACAGCTATTGCTTAGCAGTAACGCGTGCCGCACGCGCTACTGCTAGGACAAATAGCTGCAGCGCTTGTTCACTCCCACGCTGCTGCTAATGTAACTACTGGCAGCGTGTTTTCTTTCCATCGCTACTAGTTTTTTTAGTGTATTTATGCGCCATCGTACAAATATTGGTACAATACCAGGTATGAGGTTTACATCATTATGTCCATAACAGTGTGTCAAATGAAGGTGGATTAGGTTCAAGTGGAGGCAATATGTGGTGCATGTCAAAAGTATACTACTAATCCAAACTTGATCTAGTTTGGACTAGTAGTACTTTCGATGTGCACCACATGTTGCCTCCACTTGAATCTAATCCGCCAGCACAAGCTATTTAATCATCATCATAATCATTAGCACCAACAATATTTATTTAATCACCACTAACACTAGCTAATAATAATCATCAGTCATTACCAGCAACACTAGCTATTTTATCATCATAGTAATAGTGTAGCACATCATCATCCTCAAACTCATTTCTAGCTAATCACTCCTGCTGCTCTCTCTTAGGTAAAACAACATAAAACATGTGTAGCTCTCCTCCTTGATCAAGTTGGAGCATGCAGATGAACCTGTCTCCTAATTTTGGGTAGCACATCTCTTTGCTACCCCTTAGTACTTGTCTGCCCTCCCCCATCACATATCTTGTCCAGTCTTGCACTATTAAGCATTCATCGCTGATCTTGAATGCACTAAACTAACATCTAGGATATCTTGGCCGTAAGCTAATAATACTCATGGTACCTTTAGTCTCGATCCCATAAGGCACAACATTCATCAGGAGTCCCTGTTGAAGAACATCATATGGTCACATACTTAGCAATGAAGTTTAGCTTCACAAATAATGTATGGAAAAGATGCACTGAGGACAAATAGTAAAAATCTTACCATCCTTCCTAAATAGATGTGACCGTAGTTCATGACGAACACTATTGGTCGCACGTTTTCAGTACTAAGATTTCTATGTCCAGGAAGAAAATTTGTCTTGACGGTATCAAGATCCTCAAGCCATGAAACATAATGACTTAGCTCCTCGCAGTTTAGTTCAGCCCCGGGACAGTAGTAGGTCCTGTCTACCAAGCGCTGGACATGTTTGCTTGCACCGAAATAAGCTGACAATACAAATTAGTTGTCAACTATTTTTGAATAAACAATATCAAAGACATAAATATGGTTTAGAAACTTACATTTTGGTGTAACTGGAGGCGTCTGCACATCGACCCAGATGTCGGTATTACCTTCAATATCATCTTCCGGATGAATATCAAAGGTGATAACCATATCAGGCTGAAATGCATAAGTCTTGCATAGTGCTCGCCATGTTTTGCATCCAAAATAGGTGTAGTCGTCTGAATTGTATAATTTTGCGTGGAAAATATAACCATGCTCGGTCTTCAAATAAACTTTATTTACCTCCATAGTATGACTGAAACCTATCTTATCCAATACAAAAACTCTTGCATGGTAGGGGATACGCTAGTAGAATAGTAAAAAAATATAAGCTGAAGCCAATGAAGCAGATGTCAAGCTTAATTACGAAAAAAGACTTGTCATTGTGACTTACTGTATCCACTTCGAAGTTCTCGTCCAGCTTGATGCTGAAGCGCCTATCATCATCTAGGAAGATTCCGTCGCACAGGCCGCGCTCGTCTTCGCAGTATTTGCAAATACCAAAATCCTTTTTGTCGTCAGACATTTCCTATGTTCATAGTTAAAACATTAATTGAAAATCGATAGAAGACAACTACCAGGATACTCAACACACAAATCCGAGGCACTCGATATTTCCTACATATTCTGGAAAAATTCATGCCAAAATTCACAGAAAAATCCGGCATGACCTTTGCTAAAATAGGATATATCGAGCACCTGAAATTTGCCGGAACGGAAATGAATCAACACTCCGGCAAAACATAGGCCACTCAGAGGTGTAACCTGCAAACATGACCCGCCACTTGGATATTGAGCAACACAAGATATACATTTCAAAATATCTTATAAGACTCAAATTAGCATGCATTCAATAAGCAAAAGTAAATCATCTCATGCGTCCGTACATCATCGAATATTATCACTAATACATCCCGAATAGTGTCATACATATAACATCACTAGTACAACTAAAACCCTAGCACACGACGGGTATCGGCACGGGCGGTGGACACCCACAGAGAAGGAACCATCACGGGATCATAGCTCCAGTGAGATCCCTGGAGAACCTGCCAGGTATTGGAGAACCTGTGCTCCAACGCAAACAAGTAGCGACGGACGTGCGCGTCCTCCTCACTAACATGGTGACGCACCACCTCTGTGGAGTCCTCGAGCCTCTGGACCGTCACTGGCCCACGCAACCACCACCAAAGAAGGTTCGGGTCAACGACAGGCTGGCTCCTCACCAACCTGCACCCCCGGTAGGTAGCGCCTCCCAGTACCACCCCTACGGAGCCCAGTCCCGGACATGGCCCATCTGGTCAAGCAGGTGTCGTCCTCCGCCGACTCGACGACGAGGATGCGGGATAGGCATCGTCCATGTCGATGCGGGAAAATTGCTTTAACTAAAAAAATAGCAACAAGTTCTTACTAACTAGTTCTATTAATTCAACTAGTTCTTACTAAAAATAAACTTACTATAAATAAAAATATTCTAGTACCTAATTAGTACCTAGTTCTTACTAACTAATTCTTACTAACTAGTTCCAACTATAAAGTGAAATAAGTGGTCAAATTTTACTCGTTTTATGATTCATCTTAGAAATTTGATTCGTTTCCACCCTTACATGAACCCTAACTCATTTGAGCCGCATCCGCATCCGATTCGTTTCCACCCTAACTAATTTGATGGAGGTAGAAACCCTAGGCAGAGGTAGGGGAGAGGGAGGAGCGGGCGTGCTCACCTCGGGTGCCTGCGACGAGGGAGGGGCAGGCGGCGTCGAGGTCGTGGCCGGGCCTCTGGGGCGGCGTTGAGGTCGGGGAGCGGGGGCGGCATTGAGGTCGGGGTCGGGGCGGCATCCCGGGCGGCGTTGAGGTCGGGGGCGGGGCCGGCGTTGAATCTGGGGTCAGGGGCGGGGCCGGCGTTGAATCTGGGGTCGGGGGCGGCGTGGGGAGAGCGCGCGGCGGCCGAGCGGCGACGGCGGTGACGAGAGTGGAGTTGATTTGGGGGATGAAGTGGCCGTGGGGAAGGACGAACCGCGTGGTTAAGTTAGAAGTACCAGTAGCGCGTTCGAGAAAGGGCGCCGCTGCTACGTTAGCTACAGCGCATTCTGGAATACACGCTGCAGCTATAGCGATTAGCAGTAGCGCTGGGCCATTATACGTGCTACTACTAGGTTGGGCTAGCCATGTGTGCCCAGTTCAAACGTAGCAGCAGCGCTTTTCGCTAGTACACGCTACTGCTAAAGTCATAGCAGTAGTGCGGTTTATTTATGCGCGCTGCTACTAAGTAGCAGCAGTGCTTGATTTTGTACAGTGCTACTGGTAAAATTCTGTGTATAGGCTTTTCCCTAGTAGTGACCGGAGAGGGTTAGGGTTACACAAAGTCGGTTACAATGGTAGGAGATCTACATATCCGTATCGCCAAGCTTGCCTTCCACGCCAAGGAAAGTCCCTCCCGGACACGGGACGAAGTCTTCAATCTTGTATCTTCATAGTCCAGGAGTCCGGCTGAAGGTATAGTCCAGCCATCCGGACACCCCCTAATCCAGGACTCCCTCAATATGACATAGGGCATCTGTTTTTTTCTTTACGAGAAGGCCTTCATGCGAGCGTATCAGTTGCTAACTAAGGGTGCAGAGTATGATCGGCCTTTGACTACATTGAATAAATAACCTATATATAGGTGCAGAAATCCAGTTCAGCTCTTAGGAGCATATGCTCTTGCACACCAATTTTATTTTGTAAATATCACAAAAAAATAGACGTGTTCCTTGTCACACTCAATTGCTACCTGCAAAATTTTAGGTGGAAAGCTTAAGCATTTTGATCTTTGCATAAAAAAAAGCAAGTCGAACGTCAAATGTTATAATTAATTTTTTTTCACCAAAAAAGCACTACTTCCTTGTTTCACATGAAAATTGAAAATCACACTTCTTACACTAACATGAACATCTACACACAAAATAATTAGAATTCTTAAATTTTACTTACTGTTTGTTTTGAATTGACTATTCATCCCGAGGCATATGCTCCCAGAAAGAAAATGGTTATCCCTAGGCAGAATGCAATGGAGGGCTGGTTGGGAGAGAAAGAGTTCGGGAAACAAAATGACAACAACAAGGTGGGCCCTACGTATACGCATATAGGGATATGGGCTGCCACACCGGTCCTCAACCCTTCACAGATGGGTCTTATTAGTTAGATTTACACTCAAAGTAGCATTGTCTGGTCATCAGTATGATTTTGAGATTCTCAAAAATATATAGGAAAAATAGTGTGATTTAGCAACATTCCTGGTAGTGATTTAAAAAAAACAATAATACCAATCTGCTAACTAGTCTCGGTTGTGAACTTTGTAAAAAAATGAAACCGAGGAAAAAGATTTGCCTTATTCATTAATTAAGAAATGGAAAGAATTCAAAGTACATCACACTGGCTCCACATCATATCCCATGAGAGAGAGAAAATACATCACTAACACCAACTCAAAAAAGGAGGGACTACTCTCGTGGCACAAAGGTGCTCAGATGCCTAGCTCTTGTCGTGCTGCAAAGCCTTGCCTCATTCTTGATGAGCTTAAGAATGTAGAAGGTGGCGTGGATTTCTTTCGAAACACTCTACCATATCCCTCGTTCCAAATAACCCAGGAGGCAAGCATTGTTAGGGAAGCCATAGCCTTTTGGTTTGTGATACGTCTCCGTCGTATCTACTTTTCCAAACTTTTTTGCCCTTGTTTTGGACTCTAACTTGCATGATTTGAACGGAACTAACCTGGACTAACGTTGTTTTCAGCAGAATTGCCATGGTGTTATTTTTGTGCAGAAATAAAAGTTCTCGGAATGACATGAAAATGAATGGAGATTATTTTTGGAATATATAAAAAATACTAGAAGAAGAATCCATGTCAGGGGGCCCACACCCTGTCCATGAGGGTGGGGGCGCGCCTACCCCCCTGGCGTGCCCCCTGCCTTGTCGGCCCCGTGACGCTCCATCGACCTCAACTCCAACTCCATATATTCGTGTCCCGGGAGAAAAAAATCAGAGAGAAGGATTCATTGCATTTTACGATACGGAGCTGCTGCCAAGCCCTAATCTCTCTCAGGAGGGCTGATCTGGAGTCCGTTCAGGGCTCCGGAGAGGGGAATCCGTCGCGATCGTTATCATCAACCTTCCTCCATCCCCAATTTCATGATGCTCACCGCCGTGCATGAGTAATTCCATCGTAAGCTCGCTGGACGGTGATGGGTTGGACGAGATTTATCATGTAATCAAGTTAGTTTTGTTAGGGTTTGATCCCTAGTATCCACTACATTCTGAGATTGATGTTGCTATGACTTTGCTATGCTTAATGCTTGTCACTAGGGCCCGAGTGCCATGATTTCAGATCTGAACCTATTATGTTTTCATGAATATATCAAAGTTCTTGATCCTATCTTGCAAGTCTATAGTGACCTATTATGTGTTATGATGCATTAACCCCGAAGTGACAATAATCGGGATACTTACCGGTGATGACCGTAGTTTGAAGAGTTCATGTATTCACTTTGTGTTAATGCTCTGGTCCGATACTCAATTAAAAGGAGGCCTTAATATCCCTTAGTTTCCAATAGGACCCCACTGCCACGGGAGGGTAGGACAAAAGATGTCATGCAAGTTCTTTTCCATAAGCACGTATGACTATATTCGGAATACATGCCTACATTACATTGAGGAATTGGAGCTAGTTTTGTGTCACCCTATGTTATAATTGTTGCATGATTGATGGCATCCGACATAATTATCCATCACTGATCCATTGCCTGCGAGTTTTTCATATACTGTTCTTCGCTTATTTACTTTTCCGTTGCTACTATTACAATCACTATAAAACCCAAAAATATTACTTTTGCTACCGTTACTACTACTATCATATTACTTTGCTACTAAATACCTTGATGTAGATATTAAGTTTCTAGGTGTGGTTGAATTGACAACTCGGCTGCTAATACTTCAGAATATTCTTTGGCTCCCCCTGTGTCGAATCAATAAATTTGGGTTGAATACTCTACCTTTGAAAACTGTTGCGATCCCCTATACTTGTGGGTTATCAAGACTATTTTCTGGCGCTGTTGCCGGGGAGCATTGCTCTATTCTTTGAGTCACCTGGGATTTATATCTACTTATCACTATGAAGAACTTGAAAGATCAAAGAACCAAGATTTTTCCCTCAACTACGAAGGGAGGTAAGGAACTGTCATCTAGCTCTACACTTGATTCACCTTTTGTTTTGAGTAAACTTGTGACGCCTACTGCTGCTATTGATTCCGATAGGTCGCATGTTATTAATGATGCCACTTCTGCTTTGCATGATATTTATGATGAAAATACTTCTATGCTTGATACTACTATGCCACTAGGTGAATTTCTTGATGAACAACTTGCTAGGGTTAGAGGGAATGAAATTATTGAAACTAATAATATTGATGAAAGCGATGATGAAGATTCTCCCCTAGATATGAATTGCCTGTTGTTCCTGAGGGTTATGTTATGGATGAAGAAACTGCTAGAGACTTTCTTGCTTGCAATGATAGATCTGATCTTAAGAAATTATTAGCTAAGCTTAAAGAAAAGTCTTTGAATGCTAGAATGAAATATGACCCTGCTTTTGCTACTTCACCTATCTTTATTACTGATAAGGATTATGATTTCTCTGTCGACCCTGAGTTAATTACTTTGGTTGAATTTGATCCTTTGTATGGTTATGAATCTGAAACTGTTGTGGCACATCTTACTAAATCAAATGATATAGCCACCCTGTTTACTCATGATGAGAAAAATTGCTATTACTTTATCCTTAAGTTATTTCCGTTCTCATTAAAGGGTGATGCTAAAACATGGTTTAATTCTCTTGATCCTGGTTGTGTGCGTAGTCCCCAGGATATGATTTATTGCTTCTCTGCTAAATATTTCCCCGCTCATAAGAAACAAGCTGCTTTAAGGGAAATATATAATTTTGTGCAAATTGAAGAAGAGAGTCTCCCACAAGCTTGGGGGAGGCTTCTCCAATTACTTAATGCTTTGCCTCATCATCCTCTCAAGAAAAATGAAATACTTGATATCTTTTATAATGGACTAACCGATACTTCCAGAGACCACCTGGATAGTTGTGTTGGTTGTGTTTTCAGGGAAAGAACTGTTGATCAAGCTGAATTGCTATTGAATAATATGTTGACAGATGAAAATAATTGGACACTTCCAGAACCAACTCCTAAGCCAACTCCGAAGAAAAGGGGTATTCTATTTCTAATCCTGAAGATATGCAAGAGGCAAAGAAATCTATGAAAGAAAAAGGTATTAAAGCTGAAGATGTTAAGAATTTACAACCTATTTAAGAAATACATGGTCTTTATAACCTGACACATGTAGTAAAGATAAATTCTCTATATATATTTGATAAATGTGAAATCCCATTTACTAAGTTTGCTAGCCAATGCTTGGAGGAGTTTGATGACTTTATGGTTAAGCAAGAACACTTCAATGCTTATGTTGGTAGACAATTGAAACACAATGCTGATATGCTTGAACACTTGAGTGATTATATGTCTAGAGTTAAAAGGTGAACTTAAACTTATTAGTAAACATGCTTCTATGGTTACCACTCAAGTAGAACAAGTACTTAAGGCTCAGAATGATTTGCTCAATGAATTAAATAATAAGAAAAATGATAATGTTGTTAGAGTTATGACTAGAGGGGGTAAAATGACTCAGGAACCTTTGTATCCTGAGGGCCATCCTAAGAGAATTGAGCAAGATTCTCAGAGAACTAATGTTGATACACCTAGTCCTTCTAAGAGGAAGAAAAAGAAAAATGATAGGACTTTGCATGCTTCTAGTGAACTTGTTGTTGACACACCTGAGAATCCCAATGATATTTCTAATTCTGATGCTGAAACACAATCTGGTAATGATCATGAACCTAGTGATAATGTTAATGATGATGTTCATGTTGATGCTCAGCCTAGCAATAATAATGATGTAGAAATTGAACCTGCTGTTGATCTTGATAACCCACAATCAAAGAATCAACGTTATGATAAGAGAGACTTCGTTGCTAGGAAACACGGTAAATAAAGAGAACCATGGGTTCAAAAACCCATGCCTTTTCCTCCTAAACCATCCAAGAAAAAGGATGATGAGGATTTTGGGCGCTTTGCTGAAATGATTAGACCTATCTTTTTGCGTATGCATTTGACTGATATGCTTAAAATGAATCCTTATGCTAAGTACATGAAAGATATTGTTACTAATAAAAGAAAAATACCAAAAGCTGAAATTTCCACCATGCTTGCTAATTACACTTTTAAGGGTGGAATACCAAAGAAACTTGGAGATCCCGGTGTACCAACTATACCATGCTCCATTAAAAGAAACTATGTTAAAACTGCTTTATGTGATCTTGGAGCCGGTGTTAGTGTTATGCCTCTCTCTTTATATCGTAGACTTGAATTGAATAAGTTGACACCTACTAAAATATCTTTACAAATGGCTGATAAATCAACTGCTATACATGTCGGTATTTGTGAGGATGTGCATGCTGTGGTCGCAAATGTTACTCTTTTAATGGACTTCGTTATTCTTGATATTCCCGAGGATGATAGTATGTCCATTATTCTTGGAAGACCCTTTTTGAATACTGCAGGGGCTGTTATTGATTGCAACAAAGGCAATGTCACTTTTCATGTTAATGGTAATGAGCATACGGTACACTTTCTGAGAAAACAACCTCAAGTCCATAGTATCAATTCTATTGGAAAAATTTCAACTATTACTATTGGAGGTTTTGAATTTCCTCTTCCTACTATTAAGAAGAAATATGATATTCTTATTGTTGGGGATGTGCATATCCGGTTGAGGTAACCTAGTGTTATTCGAAATTTCTCCGGTTTCATGCGATTCGGAATGAGTTTGTTAACAAGACTTGATCAACCTTGTTAGTGGATTCCTTTTGATGAGCATGAGATGGATGAAGTCAGAAAACACAACTCTCTGTACCCTCTTTTTATTTTCTGTTATTTAGATTAAATAAAGCAAAAATAGTATATTCTGTCTGTTTTCTGAATTATCCTTGCAATAAAAAATACCTCGAAAATAAAAGTTCTCCAAATGCCCTGAAAATGAAATATATTTTTTCTAGAATATTTGAGGATTTTAGGCACTAAGAACACAGCAGGGGAGCAGCCACGTGCCCATGAGGGTGGAGGGCGCGCCCACCCCCTGGGTGCGCCCCTGCCTTGTGGACCCCACATGGGTCCCCTCCACTTATCCTTCCACCCACACACTTCGTCTTGCTCCAGAAAAAATCACTAGCCAGTTCAAACCCGAGTTCTTGCTCATCTTGCTGCCATTTTCGATCTCCTTGCTCAAAGCTCCTCTCACAAAACTGCTTTGGGGGATTGTTCTTCGGTATGTGACTCCTCCAATGGTCCAATTAGTTTTTGTTCTAGTGCTTTATTTGTTGCAAATTTTTGCTGCTTAGGTGACCCTGTTCTTGAGCTTGCATGTCAAATTTATGTGGTCAAAAGTAGTTTTAATGCATGATATAGCCTCTAGGCACTTGTAGGAGTAGTTACTATCAATCTTGTTGAGTTTGGTTCACTTTTATTTTTGAGTTACTAAAAGTTTCAGAAATTTTTGAGAGGAAGAAATATTCTTAGGAAAATGTACCATGGTGGTACCTCAAGGAAACAAGGACCCATGCCCGCAATACACGAGCCAGACAATGAACTACCAAGGGAGGCTCAAGTGCGGCCTTGTGAATGGCCATCAAAGAACTTCATGGTTCGAGCAGGAATCAAGGAGGAATTTCACGCATATCTGCGTAACGCTGATCTTGAGAGCTTCGAGGCAGATAAGTGCCATTAGTACTACTACCTCACTGATTCCTTTGTGAGAAGGTTTGAATTTACATCATCACGCAATTCTCAAACTGTCCTGTCTGATCTTTATGATAAATCTTATACCATGGACTTAGAAGATTTTAATACTGCTTGTAAACTCCCATAGTGGGGTAATGTTAGTGAACCTCATAAATCTGAATATAAGGATTTTCTTGCTAGTATCACTGTGGGGGAATCTAGGGAAATCACCCAAGCTACCATAGGGAGCATTCATTTTCCTGCTATACATTATTTTGCTCTCTTTATAGGTAGATGCATAAATGGTAAGGATGAGGCATGTCACATGTGTGTGCCAGATCTTAGTGTTCTCAAGAGTGCTGTATTAGGAGATAGACAATATAACTTGGGGGCCATTGTTGCATGTAGGTTGCATAATAATAAAATTAATGGAGATTCTTTGGTGGAATTTATGCAACCCGTTTAGCTGATTTTCTTGAGATACCCATTTGTGGATATGATATTGAGTTGCCTCCTGCTTATTTAGATTATGATGCTATGGTTCATCATCAGTTCGCTGAGAGGAACAATCAGTCCCTCCAGTACTGACTAATCTTTGATAGACAACGCACCTATCACATCGCTCTCCCTGCTCCTGCTTTCTTTGACTTTCAGGCAAAAAGGAGATATGTTATAACCAGGGAGGAGGCGTACAAGTACGAGAGGAGGACGGAGGCAGCCCGCCTCCAAGATGCAGCTCTCCAGGCAGTAGCTGATGCATCTCAGTACGACCCCAGCTTCAACTTCGGATATTCACCAGGCCATCCATGGGCATAGACCAACTTAGGCCAAAAGCCTAAGCTTAGGTGAGTACGTATTTCTCACCGACATTACATTCATGTTCACACACTCATGCCAGTTGTCAGTGCTCATACTTTTTCATTGTATCATACATGCTAGTTTATTTTCTTTTTAAGCTTTCTTCTTGTGTGTTTGAAAAACCTTAAGAAAAAACAAAAAAAATTAGTTGTAGCTTTTAACTAGTTTACTTTCCATGCCTGTAGTGGTAGTAATTAAAAGAAAACCCAAAAAGATTTCTCATTCTTCTTTTGCTTGTTGGGAGCTTTCCCGTGTAAATAGTTTTGTTTTATTTCTTTTCTTTGGGGGTCGAGAGGAGAAGACCATAATGAAAATGTTGAGTGGCTCTTATATGCATTATTGTAGATCTAACAGAGAATTACCTTTGTCTTCTCTCTTGAATTGAATGCTTGCAGATTCCATCTTAGTCCACACGTGCACTATTATTATTATCCACACTATTCGGTCGTGCAAGTGAAAGGCAATAATGACAATATATGATGAACTGATTGAGATGAGAAAAGCTGGTATGAACTCGACCTATCTTGTTTTTGTAAATATGATTAGTTCATCGTTCCTGATTCAGCCTATTACGAAGGAAACATGTTTGCAATGACAATTAGAGATTGTAGTTTCTTATGCCATGCTTAATTAGCTAGGAGTTTATAATGGTTTACCTTGCGTGCCAACATGCTATTAAAATGGTTATGATGTGGTATGATAGGGTGGTATCCTCCTTTGAACGATTCGAGTGGCTTGACTTGGCACATTTTCATGCATGTAGTTGAAACAAAATCAACATAGCTTCTACGATATTTATGTTCATGGTGCATTATATCCTACTCATACTTGCATTCGGTGTTGATTAATTTTAATGCATGTTCATGACTGTTGTCGCTCTCTAGCTGGTCGCTTCCCAGTCTCTTTCTAGCCTTCACTTATACTAAGCGGGAATACTGCTTGTGCATCCAACTCCATAAACCCCAAAGTTATTCCATATGAGTCCACCATACCTTCCTATATACGGTGTCTACCTGCCGTTCCAAGTAAATTTGTATGTGCCAAACTCTAAACCTTCAAATAAACATTCTGTTTTGTATGCTCGAATAGCTCATCTATGTAACGCCCCGGATATAACTTTCCATATTTGTAACTCCTACTCTTGCCTTCTGGAGATGCGATATGAGATTCCCTTCATGGTTGAGTTTTTGCCTTTGTTTTGCTTTTGTTCATGTCATACATCTCATATCATGTCATCATGTGCATCGCATTTGCATTCGTGTTCATCTCATGCATCCGAGCATTTTCCCCGTTGTCCATTTTGCAATCCGACACTCCCACGTGCACGGCGTTTCCCTTTTGCCTCTTTTCGTGAGTGGGTGTTAAACATTCTCGGAATGGACCGAGATTTTCCAAGCGACCTTGGTACACCACCGGTAGACCGCCTGTCAACTTTCGTTCCATTTGGAGTCCATTTGATACTCCAACGGTTAACCGGGCTATCGTAAAGGCCTCGTGTGTGTTGCGGCCCAACACCCCTCCAAAACGGCCCAATAACCCTTCCAAACCACTCCCATGTCCTCCGTCATCGGATCGCAATTGTGTGGTCGAAAACTACACCTCATTTGGACACTCCTACCTCCTGCAACCTATAAATATGTGCACCTCGTCCAAATTCACAGTCTAAAACCCTAGCTTCTTGCTCCTCCCACCGGCGGACATGTCGCACTGCCCCCTCAGCGAATCCGAAGCCGCCACCTATCCTCCACCACCGTCCCTGCGCCGCCGGCCCGTGGAGCCCATCGCGGGCCCACACGGGCCCGAACCGCCGCCGCCAAAGCCCGGATCGGCCCCCGCGCTCCGCGGCCCGGGTCTCCCCTGCGCCGCCGTCTCGCGCCTCCGCTGCCTCACCGTTCGGCGCCGGCCGCCGCCGCCCTTGCGCCATCGCTTGGCACCGGCCCCGCCCGACCGCGCGGCACGCCTCCGCCCGCCGCCGCCTTGTGCCACCGCCGCCTTTGCCCTGCTCGCCGCCGCCAACCGCCGCCTCGCGCGCCGCCTGCATGCCCCGCGCCATCGATGACCCGCGCCTGCTCCGCCACCCCGGCATGGCGCCGCCCCGCGCTTCTACCTCGCCGTCTGTTGCCTCCCGGTCGTGCTCCAGCCTGGATCCAGTGAGATCCGGCCGAGGGAGCCCCAGATCCGGCTTCCCCGACCTTCTCCGGCCATCTCCGGTGAGACTCCGGCGAGATCCGCTGCCGTTGACTTTTCCCCCCTCGAGGTCTAATTTTGTCTAAGTCCTTTTCTGTGCTATTTTTCATGCCCTGTTCATTGCATCATAACTCCATGACCGTAGCTCCATTTTATGCGCATGATATATCAAAATCTTAATCATGATGTGCTCTTCATTTCATCCCATCGTGACATGCTTGTTGGAGTCCATCTTGATGCCCTAATCATTGATGCAAGAGTGCTATAAATTGTTATGTGCTGTTACTTATCAGAGTATGAGGATTTGTCATTTTTGTCACTTCTGTTGTGTGCTTCATATGGGCATGAGCTCTACATGAGTTTTGATCTATGCCATGCCATATTTACAGGGGTGCTTGCCATGTATTTTTTGTGATCTTGGTGGTGACTAGCACAAGCATGCAAAGTAGCCTTCGTGATCTTGTAGATTTCAGGGACTTAGGATTTTGCTAAGTCTTGTGCCTGCTGTTATTTTTATGCTATGTAAACATGATGCTACAGTGAGATCCATGCTTTGTTTGAGTATCTTAAGTAAGGATGTTTTGGACATATGGTTATGCTCTATCCATCCGTGCCCCTGTTTGCAATTATGGAGTGCCCTAGCATGTCTTAATCTTGCTCTACTTTTGCTATAAAATGTTCCTAGCAGATTGTTTACATGTTAATCAATTTTGCCATGGTTGTTGTTAGTGAGCCATGCATGCTATGAACTTGCTCTTGCCATGGTTAGCTTCATGAACATGTATTCTTGCTATTGCTATGCTTAGTTTGTAATGCAAGGCTTTGTGGTGAGTGTTTTGAGCTCACAAAGATGCCTTCATAATTCTGTTTATGCCATGCTCTGTTTTCTGCTAAGTCTGAAACTGTTAATAAAACTTGCTATGTTTACATGGGTGCCATCATATCTTCTGTGCCTTTTTGGCTCATGATCAGTAAGGGACTTTTGTTCTATGAATTTAGTAGATTCATGCCATGCCTTTGTTTGCTATGATATGTTCCTGTAGCATGCTGTTTGCTTGCTCTAAACATGGCTTCCTGATGTTATTCCTGACATGTTAGTATTTTCACTAAGTCTGTGATGCTGATATCTTTTGAACTTTTGCCATGCTTGTTTGAACCTGCTCCTGTATGATTTAGCCATAGCTCAGTGTTCATGTTTTGTCGAGCATCTTGAGTAGATCACTGCCATATGCTTTGTTGCTATGTTGGAGTGCAGTAGATTAGTATCTTGTTGCATTCTAGATGGCATCGTGCTGTTAATCGCAGAATTGTGCCATTCTTGTTGTGCTAGCCATTTGCAAACCGTGCCTCCGTTTCCGGTGTTCTTTATATCGATTTCGACCGAAATCATCTTATCTTTCTAGCGGCACACTTGGTTTGCCAAGTTGATGCCTGGTTCAGTCTTTCCCTTCCAAAGCATGCATATGCATTGCATATCACATCCCGCATGTCATGCCATGTTTTGCATCATGTTGCTTATGCATTGCATCGTGATTGATTGTTGGTCCTTTTTCTTGTGTTCTTGCCTTGGGTAGAGCCGGGAGACGAGTACGTGATCGAGGAACCTGTTGAGTACGCTAACGAGGATCAAGCTTTCGTCAACTCTAAGAATTTTTCAGGCAAGATGACCATACCCTCGAAATCACTTCTATCTTTGCTTGCTAGCTGCTCGCTCTATTTCTATGCCGCGATACCTACCACTTGCTTTATCATGCCTCCCATATTGCCATGTCAAGCCTCTAACCCAACTTTCCTAGCAAACCGTTGTTTGGCTATGTTACCGCTTTTGCTCAGCCCCTCTTATAGCGTTGCTAGTTACAGGTGAAGATGGAGTTTGTTCCATGTTGGAACATGGATTTTGTTGGGATATCATTATTATATCTTTTTTACTTTAATGCATATATATACTTGGTAAAGGGTGGAAGGATAGGCCTTATGCCTGGTGTTTTGTTCCACTCTTGCCGCCCTAGTTTCTGTCATACCGGTGTTATGTTCCTTGATTTTGCGTCCCTTACGCGGTTGGGTGTTATGGGAACCCCTTGACAGTTTGCTTTGAAAAAAACTCCTCCAGCAAGGCCCAACCATGGTTTTGCATTTGCCTAACAACCTATCACCTTCCCTTGGGTTCTGCAGACTCAAGGGTCATCTTTATTTTAACCCCCCCTCGGGACTAGTGCTTGTCTAAGTGTTGGTCCGAACCTGTCAGCCGCCGGTGGCCACTAGGGGCAACTCTGGGCTGGCCTACCGGAAGTTTGGACAATCCGGTCTTGCCCTGAGAACGAGATATGTGCAGCTCCTATCAGGATGTCGGCACATCGGGTGGCTTTGCTGGTCTTGTTTTACCATTGTCGAAATGTCTTGTAACCGGGATTCTGAGTCTGATCGGGTCTTCCTGGGAGAAGGAATATCCTTCATTGACCTTGAGAGCTTGTGATGGGCTAAGTTGGGACACGCCTATAGGGTTTTGAACTTTCGAAAGCCGTGCCCGCGGTTATGTGGCAGATGGGAATTTGTTAATGTCCGGTTGTAGAGAACTTGACACTTAACTTAATTAAAATGAATCAACCGCGTGTGTAGCCGTGATGGTCTCTTTCCGGTGGAGTCCGGGAAGTGAACATGGTTCTTATGTTATGTTTGAACGTAAGTTGTTTCAGGATCACTTCTTGATCACTTCTAGCTTCTCGACCGTTGCGTTGCTTCTCTTCTCGCTCTTATTTGCGTAAGTTAGCCACCATATATGCTAGTGCTTGCTGCAGCTCCACCACATTACCCCTTTCCTACCCATAAGCTTAAATAGTCTTGATCTCGCGGGTGTGAGATTGCTGAGTCCTCGTGGCTCACAGATACTTCCAAATAGTTGCAGGTGCTGATGATACCAGTGCAGGTGACGCAACCGAACTCAAGTGGGAGTTCGACGAGGATTCGGGCCATTACTATGTTTCTTTTCCGGATGATCAGTAGTGGAGCCTAGTTGGGGCGATCGGGGATCTAGCATTTTGGGTTGTCTTTCTTTATTTTGGTTCCATAGTTGGACCTTGATTGTATTATGGATGATGTATGTTATATTTATATATTGTGTGAAGTGGCAATTGTAAGCCAACTCTTTATCCCTTTCTTATTCAGTACATGGGATGTGTAAAGATTAGCCCTCTTGCGACATGCCTACCATGAGGCTATGCCTCTAAGTCGTGCCCCGACACATGGGAGATATAGCCGTGTTGTGGGTGTTACAATGTATCAACTAGGGTTGTCTGTATCCTCCATGCTAGGCGGGTTATTCTCAAGAGGAGTGGACTCCGCTCCTCATTCATGAGAAAATGGTTGGTCACCGGGATGCCCAGTCCCATGCTCAAATCAAATCAAAATAATTGCAAACAAAACTCCCCCGGGATTGTTGTTAGTTGGAGGCACCCGTTGTTTCGGGCAAGCCATGGATTGATGCTTGTTGGTGGTGGGGAGTATAAACTTTACAATTCTGCTTGGGAACCGACTATAATGTGTGTAGCATGGAAGATATCGAGAATTCTCGGTTGTTATGTTGACAATGAAAGTATACCGCTCAAAATATTATTCATCTCTATTTCATAATCGAGCTCTGGCACCTCTACAAATCCCTGCTTCCCTCTGCGAAGGGCCTATCCATTTACTTTTATGTTGAGTCATCATCCTCTTATTAAAAAGCACCAGTTGGAGAACACCGTTGTCATCCGCATCCATTACTATTAGTTTACATTGAGTATGACTTGACTGGATCTCTTTTACCATGAATTACAATGTCTAGTCAGTCCTTGATCTTTAAAGGTGCTCTGCATTTATGTTTTGCGGTCTCATAAAGGGTTAGCGAGATACCATCTTGTTATATCATATTATGGTTGTTTTGAGAAAGTGTTGTCATCTGAGATTTGTTATTATTGCTCGCTAGTTGATTATGCCATTGATATGAGTAAACGTGAGACCTAAATGTTATTGTGAATATGGTTAGTTCATAATTTTTGCTGAAAACTTGAATGATGGCCTTACATATTTACAACAACAAGAGCAAACAGAGTTTGTAAAAGTTTTTCTTTATCACTTTCAGTTTATCAACTGAATTGCTTGAGGACAAGCAAAGGTTTAAGCTTGGGGAGTTGATATGTCTCTGTCGTATCTACTTTTCAAAACACTTTTGCCCTTGTTTTGGACTCTAATTTGCATTATTTGAATGGAACTAACCCGGACTAACGTTGTTTTTAGTAGAATTGCCATGGTGTTATTTTTGTGCAAAAATAAAAGTTCTCGGAATGACCTGAAAATCAACGGAGATTATTTTTGGAATATATAAAAAATACTAGAAGAAGAATCCACGTCAGGGGGCCCACACCCAGTCCACGAGGGTGGGGGCGCGCCTACCCCCTGGGCGCTCCCCCTGCCTCATGGGCCCCTTGACGCTCCACCGACCTCAACTCCAACTCCATATATTCGTGTTCGGGGAGAAAAAAATCAGAGAGAAGGATTCATCGTGTTTTACGATACGGAGCCGCCGCCAAGCCCTAATATCTCTTGGGAGGGCTGATCTGGAGTCCGTTCGGGGCTCCGATGACGGGAATCCGTCGCCATCTTCATCATCAATCTTCCTCCATCACCAATTTCATGATGCTCACCGCTGTGAGTGAGTAATTTCATCGTAGGCTCGCTGAACGGTGATGGGTTGGATGAGATTTATCATGTAATCAAGTTAGTTTTGTTAGCGTTTGATCCCTAGTATCCACTATGTTCTGATATTGATGTTGCTATGACTTTGCTATGCTTAATGCTTGTCACTAGGGCCCGAGTGCCATGATTTTAGATCTGAACCTATTATGTTTTCATGAATATATGAGAGTTCTTGATCTTATCTTGCAAGTCTATAGTCACCTATTATGTGTTATGATCCGTTAACCCCGAAGTGACAATAATCAGGATACTTACCGGTGATGACCGTAGTTTGAGGAGTTCATGTATTCACTTTGTGTTAATGCTTTGGCCCGGTACTCTATTAAAAGGAGGCCTTAATATCCCTTAGTTTCCAATAGGACCCCGCTGCCACGGGAGAGTAGGACAAAAGATGTCATGCAAGTTCTTTTCTATAAGCACGTATGACTATATTCGGAATACATGCCTACATTACATTGAGGAATTGGAGCTAGTTCTGTGTCACCCTATGTTATAATTGTTGCATGATTGATCGCATCCGACATAATTATCCATCACTGATTCATTGCCTACGAGCTTTTCATATATTGTTCTTCGCTTATTTACTTTTCCGTTGCTACTATTACAATCACTATAAAAACCAAAAATATTATTTTTGCTACCGTTACCACTATTATCATATTACTTTGCTACTAAATACCGTGCTGCAGATATTAAGTTTCCAGGTGTGGTTGAATTGACAACTTAGCTGCTAATACTTGAGAATATTCTTTGGCTCCCCTTGTGTCGAATCAATAAATTTGGGTTGAATACTCTACCCTCGAAAACTGTTGCGATCCCCTATACTTGTGGGTTATCAGTTTGCAGTATTGGGCTTGAACATATTAGTCTAACAACTCTTCGTGTTGCCTTCCGTCGCCCATCTATTAATCTCGAGCGTACCTAGGCCCAACCACTAGTTCATAAAAGCCTAGCTATGACATGGCAAAACTGGCCTTGCTGGCGTTGGGTACCAGTGCCCCCAATATGGCGCCAGTGATGAAATTTACTGGTGGTGTTGGAGCAGCGTCAGCAGTATTTTTGTGCTAATGGCATGTCACACTAACGGTTGTGCTAACGGCATGCCACACTAACGGTAAATATATGTTACCACAAACATGCCTTGTTGGCGCCATGCCACCAATTAGATTTTTCGTTTATAAAAAAGATATACAGCTACATAATCCATCAATTAATTTAATATATATTGGTGCATCAACAAGTTCAACTTAACAAACTAGATAGGAACTCATAAACTCAACAAACTACATAATATTTAGCAATTCAAGAACTAAAGTAGTTAAACTTAACAAACTGTTCAACTTACAAACTACAACACTCCATAGCCTAGGCGGTCGATCACACTTCTTGATCAAGGATTGCCTCCATCTGTCGAATCTTGTACCTATTTTTTCTCCCTCTTTTCTAAAATGAGCTTTCTCCATTTTAAGCTCATTTCTCTCGGCCATGAGGACCTTTCTCTCCTTCTTTAGCTGACCTCTCTCCTCGATCAGCTGATCCCTCTGCTCCTTCAGCCTAAGTCTTATTGAATAGATTAGCCTTCTCGTCGATTAGTTGATCCCTCTCTGCCTTTAGTGCAACATTCATCTCCTTCAGGGCCTAGATGGTACTTTCATGAGACTCTAGAAGTTGACGGTTGAGCATGTCCACATCATACACCTTTTCCTCGATGGGTGTCAAAATTGGTATGTATCCCTACCAAGTCCAGTGTTTGAAATTGCTAGATATGCATGTGTTTGCAATCATCATGAATGGTTAGATATGCTTGTGTTTGCAATGGTCATGGATGTGTTTGGAATCTTACTCAGTTGCTGCTTGCATCGCCTCCGTCGGCATATGCTGCGAAGTTACAAGAAGACCTATAGTGGCTATTGAATGTACTCATCGGTGCCAACTACAAAATAATAAGTCATCCATGAAAACTACAGCTAGGACCAACTAAACTATGACAACATATGACAAGGAATTAACCTCACATGGCAGTTTTACAAGTGTATATCACATAACGACATTTTTACTGTACATTTCATGGCAAATTCAATATACCATGGCATTTTTTACTCAATTGACATGCTCTTTCATTGACAAAGATCAACTGTAGTACCTATTTACTAGTCATATGAATCAAACCCAAAACACTAGCAATTTTCTGCATATTATATCAAGTCTTCAACACTACATTACCAACCAACACTACTTAAGCCTAGTATGAACTAGAGTATATGAATGCAACTAAAGGAATACATGACCTGTATCAACACTAGTTTGGCACTGGCAAAGTTTACATTTTGTCACTCATAGCTTACATTTTGGCATTGTCAAAGTTTTCAGTTTGGCACATTCATAGCTTACATTTTGTCACTATGAAAGTTTACATTTTGGCACTCTCAAAGTTTTCAATTTGGCGCATTCATAGCTTACATCTTGGCATTGTAAAGGTTTACATTTTAGCATTTTCAATGTTTCTATTTTGGCACATTCAAAGCTTACATTTTGGCAATGTCATATTTTACATTTTGGCACTATCAACGATTTTTTCTAACCATTTTTTGGCACTCTCAAAGCCCATTAATTAAAACTAGAATGAACCTAGCTAATCTTTTATAGTGCCAAGATTCAAGCAAACAAATCGAAAGGGACATACTCATTGAGGATAGGAGCTGATGTGCGTCATCACCCGCCCGCATCTCCATCGCCATCGCCTAACTCTTGCATGTTGTCATCGTCGAAACCTTAACATTTGGGTTCAAATAAAAAGAGACAAAAAATTCATGCAATGGCCAGGAGAGGGGAGGTGTAGATCTATGTCAGCAATAGGGGGGCTAGAAGAAATAGTAGAGCACCGGAGCACACCGAAATTGGTCAAAATCACCGTCGGCAAAAGGGGGTCGAAGAAGTTGGCGGCGAGAACAAAATGGGATCAAGATAAAGAGGTGTCGAGTGGGGCGAGGGGCCCGCCCCCCTAGGTTTTGACCCAGCCATGTCGAATGCAATGTTGGGCTAGGCCGAATAGGCCCGCGTCCGGAAAATAATTAAATCATCAAAAAAATAAAAAGCCTCAAAATTCAAAATAAGAAAAGGACTCAAAATAATAGAAGATTCTGATTAATGAAGGACTCAAAATTGTAAAGGATTTAAAATAATAAAAAGACTCAAATTAATAAAAGACTCAAAATTATAAAAGATTCAAAATAATAATAAAAGATACAAAACAATAATAAAAGATACAAAATAATAAAAAGATACAAATGATTCAAAATAATAAAAAGATTCAAAATAATAAAAAAGATTCAAAATTATTTGTGGCGTAGCACAGAAGCACTAAACTAATTACCTACGGTGTTGACTGAAATACAACGCCAGCATTAGCTTGTGCCTGGTCAGTACAAATGGGCCCACAAATTTGTGTTGTGTTGGAAAAATAGCAACGTGAGCACTAACTATATAAAGGTGTTGTACCAAATATGCCAACGCCACCACTATTTGTGATTAGAAAGGGCGCTGATAATTAAAGTTGTGGGTAGCCATTTCTCCACTAGTGAATCACTCCTTGACCATCCGATGAACCCTCAACGTGAACCAGCATTTGTAGAACAGTTGGCGGAAGTTTCATTGGCCGGCCCACTTGCAAAGGGTGCAAAGACCACAATTTTCCAACCCCTTATTTCTAATTTGTCGGCCCTCCAGTTCCGCTTTGCATCGCCAACCAAGAGAAGAACTTGACTTGAGGGGGGCAAACCTTCGAGATGGTCTTGTTCATGGTAGTCGACGTGGACCCAAAGAATTAGGCCCTATACGCGAAAGCAGGCGAGTATTCTGCATTTGCCTCAAATTTCCATGATATGTCATCGTCAACATCCTCAAGGAGAGTGATCTACTCTAGTCTGATCAAGAGGTTTACAAACTCGATAATATGGCTGAACGTAGGGTTGGTGGACTTGCTGATCTTGCGCATCCAAGCAAGGTCCCGTAGTGCATCCCGCACCACCCACCTCTTCCATGGGCGGCGGCAAAAATGAGGGGGCGATATGCTTTGGTTTTCCCTTGTAACCATAGGGCATCCCAGAATGGCGTCTTGCCTCCATTACTGGCGGAAATGACAGTGGAGGCATAGAAAAGGTCGATGTACACCTCGTTTCACGGGTTCCCGAGGCCCACCCACAGTTTGGTGGTATCCTTCTATTCCAACCAAGGCCATCCCAGGCGGAGAGCCCTCGCAAATTTGCCCAAATGCAGGATACCGAGTCCACCAAGGTCAGTAGGGCGGCAGATGGTTTCACAGTTGAATTTGCATTTCGCACTGGTAGTTTTCTCTCCATCTGACCACAGGAAGGCACACTCAATCTTGTTAACACTTTGTCGGACACTAGAGGGGATCACAAGTGGTGTGATGTGGTAGATGACTTGAGAAGTGAGCGCTGACTTCACCAGTTTGAACATTCATCCGTGGTAATGTTTCTTCCTTGCGAGGGAGGCAATCTTGCAACAACCTTATCCTCAAGATGTTGGAAATCCACCGTCTTCAGTTGCCAGATGGAGAGGGGGAGCCCAAGATACTTCATGGGAAGGACGTGCGAACGGCAGGGATGCTATGGAGGATCTCATCAAGGTCTAACTGGCGGCAACGGATGGCAACCACATAGCTCTTCTCGAAACTGGTGGCCAGACCGGTAACCTCGGCGAATGATTTAAGATTATAGCAAGGTTGTGTATATCCTCCTTTGTCGACGTGAGAAAGACCGTCGCGTCATTCGCGTAAAGTCAGGTACAAACAGCTGGGCATCGTCCTCTGACCATGTGCAAGAGGTTGTGTCTCGTAGCGGCGTCCAGAACCCCTTGAAGTGGGTCAATTGCCAGGACAAAGAGAAGGGGGAGGGGGTACCCCTATCTAATCTTGCGGCCATGGTAGATGGGAGGCACGGCAACTTCATTAAGAAGAACGCACGAAGAGGAAGTGCAAAGTAGAGCCGCCGCCCACTCCTGGAAGCGGTGCGGGAAGCCCAGACGACGTAGCAGGTCAAGGATGTACCATCATCGCACCGAGTCGAAGGCCTTCCGAATGTCTAGCTTGAAGAGCAGACAAGGGAAGGTGTTTATTTAGCGGCCTCGCTAGATTTCTAACATACATGAAGTTGTCGTGAATGCTTCTCCTCTTATTGAAAGCACTTTGTTTATTGAAGACAAAGTTGTTCATCAATGGGGAAAGACGGACTGCCAGCACCTTGGCTATGATCTTACCAATAGCATAGATAAGACTAATGGGGCGGAAATCCCCAATCAACTCCGCCCCATCCTTTTTTGGCAATAGCACAATGTTGGTTAAGTTAAGCCAGTGTAGGTTTATTGTTTGGAGGTTACTGAACTGTTCGATAACCCATGCCATCATCTTTAATGATGTGCCAACATCTCTCAAAAAAAATGACCGTGAAGCCGTTAGGTCCCGGGGCCTTGTTACCTGTCATAGCATCAATGGCCGCCTTAACCTCCTTCTCGGGGATGTCAGAATCAATGCCATGAAGATCAACAGTCTCCAGATTCAGGCTCTCCGAATTTAGATCAGTCGGCCTAGGTAGGCATTGTAATTTAAGTGGTGAAAGAAATCCATTACACTTTATATAAAAGTAAAACAAGGCATTGTATTTCCAAATTCTAAGAGTAAAGGATCTTTGAACAAGGTGAAAATTGCTCTAGGCTGCTTGGGAATTCCTGATTCCTTAAGCAACATATATACACCGCTCACTTATTCGACAGAAATCATTAAGCTCGAAGACGTTTAAGGAAATATATTGAAAGAATTACAAACAAATCACTCATGGAATGGATACATGGAGGCTTCGAAGAGATGGTGCACACCGTGTCGCAGTTACATGACGGTGCAGGCGGGCGGGCTCTCCTCGCAGATGACCATCGGCGTGCACGGCATGGGCATGGGCTGCTGGTACGGCGGGTAGGTGTGGCAGTGGCAAGATGACCACGCCGGGCACTGGCACGTGGGCGCCGGCGCCGGTGCCGGAGGAGGTGGCTTGGAGTGGCACTCGCAGTACGACGTAGCGCAGCCACACGGGCACGCCGATGGGTACGGCAGCGGGTACGGCAGCGGATACGCGTACGGCACCAGCTGGTTGCACGGGGCTGGCTTGGGCTCGGGCTTGTCCTCTTTCTTCTTGGGCTTGGGAGGGTCGTCCTTCGGCTTGGCTACCACCGGCGGCTTGACGACCTCAATGTTCTTGATGACGTTGCTGGCCTTGCACCAGAGCTTGCATGTCAGCTTGTCGGCGTCGAAGGGCCCCGACACGAGCACCCTGTTATCCTCGTACACGATCTTCTCGATGACAAACTTGCCTCGGTCCTGGATGGAGGACAGGACCCTCTGGATCTTGGCACTGCAGCGGCTGCACCCCATGTCCACCGTGATGCACAACGTCGGCATCTTCTGCACATCAAGATACATCTCGGCTCAGGAACGGCTGCGCCCACCATCCAGCGTCATGTCTCTCTTGGTTCTGGATTCAGCAAAGCAGAAGGGGAAAGGGCTACAGAAGTAAGCTCACCTTTGCAGAAGAAGAAGAAGTAAGCTCACCTTTGCAATTCTTTGTCGGAAGAAAAACCTTTGCAGTTCTTAAGTAGATGCCGGAGAGGAAGTAGTGGAGCTGTGGCCGCTGCGTCCGACCAGGACGAAGGTGTTTATGTTTTCTCCAACGGTTTGCATTTGGTTTGGTGGCGAGATCACGTCGGGACGGATCGGTCTTGAATGCCATTCTGAAACCCTGGTGCGGTGCGAATAGATGGCAAGCGATCCCTGTATCGGGTGTCGATCACATCTCAACGGTTAACAGATTCTGTTGAATATTTAATGCCGCCGCCGTGAAGCCAGGACATGGAGCGGTGACAATTAGTGGAATGACGAAGAAACAGCAACTGTGAACTAAATTAAAAAAATTCAACGCTGGCCTATATGCCGCACTCACAAGAACCTAACCGAAATGGATGTCGCCTCTGCATCGACCTGTGTACTGGAATCGCAAGTCTTACAGGAGTTTATGCTCCTGCAAAGAAAAGGAAAAGCCAACGACGATTGATGACACAGACGAATTTGTAGGACTGAGAGTCTGTTTGGAATCCCTCCCCTCTGCAACTCCGCTCTGGAGCGGAGCGACATGTAATTGTAATTTAGGAGCTGCTAACCCGGCGCTCCGCGCACTCCGCTCCGTCCTGGAGGAGTGGTGTTTTGCCAAATAGGGCCTAACATGCATAGACATGTTCATGGCAACAATAGCCAAACTCTCATCCAGTTTAACTTCTCAAAAAAAGAATGCGGTATATCAGTTGTGCCTCAAATTTGAGCAGCCGAAGCCACTTCTCAGTAAAAAAGATTTCCTCCGTGGCTTGGATGTCGCTCTCCCTGGCTCGGCTGCCTCCACGCAGGCACCAACCTTCTTGCTTCCGCCACTTTCCTTTCCCCCTTCGGCCACCGTGCAGCCCCCGCCATCCTCGTGCCACACTTTAATTGACCAGCGCCTACTGACGTCACGTGAATCGATGAGTCTAGCCACATCTGCTACCATGAGCTCGTCGATGAGGAGGGCCACCCCGTATCCGCATTTCGTCCGGAACGGGTCGGCGCAACCACCCGAGTACCCGCCGCCCCCGCCCGCTCGAGATCCATGTCTCTGTCATCGCTGCCGCCGAAGAAGTACCACGGCGTGCGGCCTAGGGCGATTCGGCAATGGAGATCCACAATTCGAACATGTGGAGAAGCGGTGGCTCGGCACATACCAGTCCACGTTGCAGGCGGCGTGTGGTCTGCCGCTACTCGCCCGGGCGAAGGTAACTTCCCCTCTGTGGCCCCGCCCCGGACTTAATCGAGCCTCCTGCTAGAGTGGCCTCTCGTGCCGAGGAGGTATAAGACTTCTTGAAATTTAATTCAGCTCGAGGCCGAGCTATCGACAAGACCTATATGGCTTAGCCCATCGGGAAGAATCTGGAGCTAGTCGCCGCGAAACAAGAGTGGTTCAAGCCCAAGAAGCGTGGCAACAACGCCGATGAGGCCGGACCCTCTGGCTTTCCTACTTCGGCGTGAATTGGGACGATATCTTCAACAATGATGAGCAATTTAAAGTTGTCTAATTATGCTATGTAGTTTAAAATATGCTATGTAGTTTAAAGTATGCTAGGTGGTAATAAACCATCTAATTGTGCTATGTATGATGTGCTACCTTTATTCAATTATGAAATTATGTAATTTAAATTTGTGTTTAAAATATGCAGAATATTTTTTAGGGGGTTAACCTTTAAGAGTTAAGCTAGGAAGCACTTTTTATTGAGGAGTTAAGATTTGAAACAGCTTTTGAAGGGCTAAATTTTGAGGGTTCGACTATGCTTTTTTACCAGAACTAACACATGGTTGCCTTTCAAACTTGAGAGCATCATCTGTATTATTTTGGAAGTGTAGCAAAAATAATATATAATTTTAAGTATAACACATATTTTATTGGATTCCACAAAATTATTCTAGGTCCATGACAATTGTTAAGTTGCGAAGAATATTGGCAGAATATAAGTAGAGCACGTGTGCTACTTAGGGCTTTTGCGATGCCAAATTTGCCATGTACTTAGGACATCTCCAACGTTGTGCATCAAACCGTCTGTAAATGTCGGGACTGTGCGGTTTCTACAGTTCGTGCCCTCCAACGTCGTCCATCAAATGTTCGCGGACAGGCCCACACGTCCGGCTTTCTGTAAACCGGAAGCAATGTTGGGGGAGATATCCGGGTGTCCAGACCTCCGTCATGTAGGCGTCCGACACCCCGACCCACACAAAATCATTTGTCTTTTCCTACTCCAACCGCTACTCCCCTCTTCGCGCCGCATTCATGCTGGTCCAAAGCGGACTTGATCGGTCACTGGCGCATGCCAGCCTAATGGCGCTGAATACACATCGATTCGGAGGTCTGGCCCGCCGCCCGCTCTCAGCGCTGCGTTCATGTCAGTTCAAATCGAGCATGACCGGATGGGCTACGAGACAAATTCCTATGGCATTCAAGCAGGCTAAAATTTGTCCATCTGGCCAACATTCACGCTGGCACGACGAACGAGAAGTTATTCCCCCACCTGGTCGGCGTATTCAAGACATTGCCCCGCTTGCCTGGGCGCCCGCTAATTAAATTGTGTTTCGCCTGACCGACACAAACCTGCACCACGTCTGAGTCCCATCTACCTTCATCTGACCTCCGCCGGTGCACCACTGCTCCCCTTCCTCCTCCTTCCACGATTGTCGACACAACGACCAAGACTGAATGTGTGTTGTGGAAGAAGCTCTCGTCGCGTCACCGACACGAGACCGCGGAGCTTATGCATGACTGGGAAGACGAGTGTGCGCACCGCATTGAGGCAAGAATGCCTCCAGCTCACGGGAGGAGAGATGGAATGATGAGGAGCGGGCAATGGAGGATATGTACAACGAGGATCAGGCACCCGCTCCAGTCATGGGATTCACCATAGCACAGGCACACTTCGACGCTTTCATGGCAGGGGAGGAACGGGTGGCTCCATCGGTCTCCATGTTCAAGATGCTGCAGGATGAGTAGCAGTACAACTTACAACACCTCAAACAGCACCGGCTCGTGGAGGGCCAGATCTTCGGCAAGCAGACGAGCGAGAAGGCCATCGCAACCATGGTCTTGGAGGATACGTGCTTCATCGATGAGAAGCTTGCACTCTACAGGTTTGTGTGTTGCACTCGCACCATCTGCGGTGAGCGGTGGCTCCACCCCGCCAATGAGGTAGCGCACAACCTCCACTACAAAAAAGACACTTCCGTGATGATACGTGTTGGTCACAGTAGGTCACATTTTCTGTCATGTATGTACATCCATGACAATTTTATAACAGAATCAAGATAGTCATACCTGTGCTGTCGTAGAAGTGTTCCATGACATTACCAAAATTATCATCACGGAAGTGTCCACTTCCATGACGATAAATCACATGTCATAGAAGTGCTTTCATCAAGGGTGACCGACACGTGGCATCCACCGTAACGGGTCGCCGTTACACTATTGGGTCCGGTTTTGGATCCGATAACCCGTTCACAGCCCGGACCAAAGAGGATTTTCCACGTGTAAAATTGTCATTGGTCGGAGGAAACACGTGTTGGCTCACCATTGGGACAGATGTCATCCATTCATTGGATAGGAGGGGCCTATGATACGTCGGCATGTGGCACGGCCCAACAGAGGCCCATTTCGGTGAAAAGGCCGGCTGTTTGACTTGGTCAAAAGGTAACGAGCCAGCCCACGAAAAGCCTGTTAACGGCCTGTTTATATATAGCCCATTTACAGCCCGCTAACTCACGGCACGTTACGGCCTATCAGAATTAAGCCTAGTAGCTTCATCTTGGCCGTCCAATATGATTCCAGCCCATTGTAACTTCTGGCCGATGTACGACCCATGATATCTTTCGGCCCATACGAGGCCATTTGTAACTCTTGGCCCATTAATGGCCCGTGGTGAATCTGGCCCGCAATGAACAGTGTACCACTTTATACCCATTAATGGCCCATTATTCCATTGGGACGTTTCCAACCCGTGTTATCTTTCGGCCTTCTCAGGGCCGATTTATTCTTGGGCTTATTTCCAGCATTCGGTTACTTATGGCCCGTTACTGGCCTTTTCTGCTTGTGGGCCAAATTTAGCCCATGGTTACAATTGGCCCGTTTGCGGCCCGTTAATCCTTTGGGCCGTTTTTGTAACGTCATCGAATACGGCCGATTAACGACGGCCCGTTATGGTTGGCCCATGAAAGGAGGATTTCAAATCTAGCCCGTTTACGGTCCATAATGCGGTCTGTTATTGGCCCATGTTTGGCCGATCGATCATACGGCCCGTAGAAGGCCCATTGATGCTACGGCCCTTAGAAGGCCCATTGTTTCTACGACCCGTAGGAGGCCCATGGTAAATACAGTAAATATGTAGCCCATGGTTATTGTGGCCTAGTTTTAAAAAAATAGGTTATTGCGGCCACTAGCAAACAGCGGAAAAAGAACTGCACTGACTACAAGCAAACAAATAATCAAGACAACAAGGAAATAAATAAGCAAGAAACTTACGCTAGGCTATCACGACTATTACACATATTACATCCACTGGGCATCAAAGTTCACCACTAGTGCAAATATAGGGAACAAAGCTGCATATCATATACACTGGTTGTCAAAGTTCGTGACCAGTGCAAATAAATGCCGCAACAAAACAATGAAACCACTTCAGAAGTGCTCGAGAAACAATATCCTGGGTACCCATAATGCTGGCAAGATGCTTAGTAAGCTTATTAACTTTCTGTTGTTCGACGCTTAAATCCTCCAGCACTTGTTGTTGCACCATAAGGTATGCATCTGAATTCTGCAGGGACTTCCTCAGTCCTTCGGCTTCCTGTCGCATAACATCTTATCGATGTCTTTCATCTTGAAGTCGAGACTCAAGAAGCTGAATTGATTCAGGCAGCGAGTTCGAAGAGCTGGTGCCAGCAGTAGTAGCCAGTAACTCGAACACTACATCAAGACATGACTTTGGGGTTGCCTTAGTGTCTTCAATAAAGCTTTTATCAGCTTTCTTGGAGATCAACAGGGATGTGTCACTATCTTGAACCTTATCTGCATTACTTCCTTGACCATTGCATAACGGGGTACTCTTCTCCAATATTTTATCCGCATTCTAAAAGAGAAACAAACAAACACATCACAGGTTTACCATGTTGTATATGAAACTCATTTTGGTAAACCAATTCAGTAGTAAGGTGGACAGGATAATAGCACGAACAAACATATATCTATGTAGTATGGTCATTGTATGGTCTATATCATTCTAGTTTATGTTGCCAAATCAAGATAGAGACAGTTTGAATCATATCTATTTAATACAAAGCAGCATAGACAGAGTATAAGTGTGGGAAACTACACAACAATAACAACACTTGTAATGTGCATGGCATGAGAACATAATTGTTTATTCAATTGAAACTGAAATCAACATAGATCAAGTTACAACAACAATCACATTAAAGAAACAAGATTTAAAACATACCTGTTGCGCCATTGGAGTTTCAGTTGCATCCTTCAAATTTGAAATTAGTTGGTATGCGTAAATACAGTGATGCAAGACCAAAGTAGTATGAGCCATAGCTATAGAACCTGACCTGAGAACAATTCTTCTTCTGCTTTAAGCGTTGACTTGGGGTTCGGAGTGGTCGTCCTCGTGCTTTGGGCACTGCAGTTGCCTTACTAACTGATCGTGTTTGGGTGCTCTCTGGTGGAGACAGTGATGTGTCAACTGGAACTGGGTTACTATCTCCTGGGGTTGGGGTTATAAGGGGTGTAGCTAGTTCTCTGTCCAACTGGGTAGGGTTACAATCTGCGTGAGTCTGGGTTATGTGTGGTGGGGCTGGTTCTTGGGGAAGTAGAACCGTGGTTCTATCTGCATTGACAGGTAGCACGATCTTTTCTGAAGACCATGTTTTTACTCCCACGGATACTGCCATCACCCCCTCCAATTGAAATGGCTGATAAACAAGAAAAGTAATTGAATGTACAGACATTGTAAGATAGACAGGTGCAATGGACAGTAGGGAAGAAAACAGGGCATGAAATAATTCACATTTATGTTTTCTAACCAAAAGAATAACATGACATAGTTTGACATATATGATGGCTAATTAAACATGATAGCATGACATAATTTCACATGTATGATGGCTAACTAAACTAGATAGAATGACATACTTCAAAATATGATGACTATGTAAACAGGATGACACGATATAACTATACGATGTGTCTATTAAAGTGGTTGGCATGCCATAAATCACAAACATGCTGTCGCTGGAAACATGATGGCATGATATAATTCACGGATAGAATGACATAATTCAAAATATGATGACTATGTAAACATGATGAGATGATATAACTATATTATGTCTTTAGAAATTGGGTTGGCATGCCATAATTCAGATACATGCTGTCTATGTAAACATCATGGCATGATATAATTCAAATATATGATTTATATACTAAGCAAGTGAGCAGAGGGCAATCGCATATATGATGTGTCAACTAAGGAGATGGCATTCAATATTGTGTATATGATGTAAAAACTAAGCATTGCAATACAACATATGCATGATATGAGTAATGTAACCCTGCCAAGTTTGAGCATACACCTCAGGGGGATAATAGGACTGGTCATCTGCCTCTGAATCCTCCTCTGAAGAGCTATCTGTAACCAGCAAGATATCTGCTTCAGTAGGTAGCATTGTCTGCCTGAAGACCTTGTTTCCACTCCAGATTTCTCCATCACCAATTCAAATGGCTGATGCACAGGAAGAGCAGTTGAATATAAAAACATTGTCGACAAATGCAACGAGAAATATTAAAAAGGACGGCATGATATAATTCACATATATGACGCTTGGCTAAACTGCATGGCATTGCATAATTCACATATATAATGCCTTGCAACAAGATATCATTGCATAATTCACATATATGATGTCTTGCAACAAGATGGCATTGCATAATTCACATATATTGTAATTAGACACTAAACATGTGGCATTCACACAAAGCATGTCTAAACTAAGCAAATGACATAGCAATGCAAGATACCATATGGATGATATGAGCAGCATAACCCTGCCAAGTTGGAGCATGCACCTCGAGGGAGGAAATAGGACTGGTCATCTGTCTCTGAATCCTCCTCTAAGGAGCTATCTGTAACCAGCAAGACATGAGCTTCGTCAGACAGCATTGTCTGCTCTGAAGACCTTGTTTCCACTCCAGATTTTTCCATGACCGCGCTGAATGGCTGATGCACAGGAAGAGTAATTGAATGTACTAAAATTGTTGACAAATTTAACATGTAATAAAAAATGATGGCATGATATAATTCACATATAAGATGACTGGCTAACCAGGGTGGCATTGCAAAATTCACATATATGATGCCTGGCTCAACAAGATGGCATTGCATGATTCACATATACAATAAAGAAACTAAACAGATGGCATTCACACAAAGCATGTCTAAACTAAGAAGATGACATATTTGATGTATAAAGTAAGCAATTCAAGGCACCATATGCATGATATTACCAACATCAGCATGCCAAGTTAGAGCGAAGACCTCAGGGGGGGGGTAAATAGGAGTGGTCTTCTCCTTCTGAATCCCCCTCAGAACAGTTATCTTCCTCTTGATTACAATCCGAAATGGGTGGAGGGGGGCTTCCTTTGCGCCCACCATGGAGCGATGTATGCATGAAATTTTATTACCACGCAAGGCTCATATCTTTTGCTCTACATGTTCAGTTCCGTTGTGTACAATAACTGACATGCATAGGAATAAAACATAGTGAGATTATTTAAGGAGTGCATGCACAAATCCAGAGTGCTGGTAGCAAACTATGAATAGACCTAAAACCAATGATAGCAGGCAGATAATAGCTTTAGTTAAAAATACAGATAATGACTCCTTTAATGTTTGTTTGCACCCAACATGAAACTCATAGTAGACACCCAAGATTAACCAGATAGTAGACAGATAGTACTGATTGCTTCCGCAATATGTAATCCACAACCATTTAAAAACTCAAGTTTTAGCATTAGTATGGACCTGACTTGGAGTCTAATAGGTGAACACGATGATAGAGTAGCATGCCATCATATTAAGTGATGCATAACGTAAGCAGACACGGAAGAGTGCGACCTCTCTTGCGGACCCGTGTAGTCCTCAAGGTCGTCTGCTCAGTTGATGATGGTAATGCAGTTGTCGTGGCTGCCGGCGGCGGGGAAGAAAATCTGAGGCGGTGAAAGACAGTCTGGAGAGTGGATCCCTACTGTGGTGAACCCTTCCGTCATTGGAGCAGCTGAGCTGGGGTGGAACACATCGCAACAGGAGCAGGACAAACCACACAAGGTTTTCTTTGACACATATCTATAACAGAAGTAATTGTGTAACGACTTGTTTGAATTTGAGGATTCTAACAATGCAGGGATAGGAAATAGACATGAATAGGATAGGAATGCACGTGCAAAACAGAGAATATAAAAACACAAGATTTCTGCCTATCTGGATGTTTGGTTCACAAGAATTGGAAGATCATAGGATGTAAAGAAGCATGCTGAGATTAAGTCAAACCACAAGAAAATGTACGGTTATAATGCTATTATGCTACTCTCTCTTAGTCTTGTGCTTCATGAATAGGAATTTGAAAAGGTGGACAAGTGAAAATTAAAATTCCTACGGTTTTTCTTTCAAGGAGACACTAAAGGAACAAATCCTATAGTTTTCCTTTGCTCCATTCCTTTGAACCAAATGCATGAATAGTAGTACCATAGGAAACTTTCCAATTCCTATGTTTTCCCTTCACTTTTCCTTTCAAGCACTGGCGATTCTAGTAGGAAGGCTTGAGCAAGGAAAAGCCTACACTCAAAAAAATGTTTTTGTGCTACTTCTACTACTTTGGACCGAGGCCACTGCCCTACTAGCTCAACTCCCAGGCCCATCGACAAATGCATATCTCAAACACGCAGAGATAAATAATGATGGCGTTCAAGAGAGTCCATCACGGATAGCTAAGTTGCCTGGTACCTCACTGCTTGTCATAGAGTAGGATAAAATAATCGTATTTCACATTACTATGTGTGCTCAGTGGACAATATATATAACATGTAGAGTAAATAAGAGATGCAACAAACGTACAACCTCTTTGGCAAAACCATGTCGATCTCAGCATGATTGGGTTGGTCGGTGAGGATGCTCCGGCTGACTTGGCTGTCAGAGGAGGGGAAGAAGATCTTAGGCATCTGGAGATGGAGCACGGGGTACTACTCCGCTGTGATGGAGGGTTTCGTCGTTGGAGCAGCTCGGATGAGCTGTACGACGCCGAGGCTGAAGCAGGACAAGAGAGACAATGTTAACCTAAGTGGAGTTCTAGTAGCATATCCAATAGATGACGTAAAATACATAACCACAACGTGCTAGATGTAAAATACATCAGCCGCTCATCTCTGAACTTAACTGTCGAAACTGAATTTAACTATCAAAACTGAACTTAACTGTCGAAACTGAATTTTGCTGTCGAAACTGAATTTTTCTGTTAAAACTAAACGCACTAGTAGCAGAAAAGCAGTAGCAGCAACGCGTGCAAGAGCCAGGGCAGCTGGCATGTAGCAGTTCATCTTCAACCTCCACCCCCCTAAGCTGCCAGCCATCACCGGCCAAACCGCCGCCCCCTGCCGTCTGCGGCCTGCGGTGCACCGCCCCGCCCGCCCCGAAACCACTCCCTACCGCCGGTCCGCCGCCGCCCCGGCCATCCCTCTAGGACCCCCCGTGCCGAGCTTTTTCTCCGGCGATCCCGACGCCACCGCCCCACCACCATCGGTTACCACCGCCCCTTCCTGAACCCTAAGATAGATAGTGGGGTACCTCTCCGGCGAGCCCCCCTCCCTGCTGCAGCTGGTTCTTCCTTAACTCCGGCGAGCCCCCCTCCACCCCCTGAAAATCGACTGAACCAAAACTCGATTCAGTCGACTGAAGTGTAGCCCAATCGGAGCAGCATCACAAGCAAGAGCAAGAGCGAGAGCAGCAGTGCGAGGAAGAGCAATAGCAAGAGCAGACCAGGCAAGGGACCGAGAGCAAGAGCAGAGTAGAGCGCGAGCGAGACCTAAAGTAGCAGCAACACCTACTAATGTGGACATCACCGCCGAGGGAGCCACGCCATGGAAGAAGTGGCCGGCGATCCCGCCGTGGATGGAGCCGCGCCATGTCTGCTCGATGCGGAGCACCGGCAGCACCATGAGATTGAATCAAGAAGAAAATGCAGCGATTAGTGTACAACCTCTTTTGGTGGCGCCGATTAGGCCTCAGATCATCTGAGGAAACGGTGATGATGGTGCTCTTCCGGTGGTGCAGCTGAAGACGGCGGTGTGGGAATGGAGGTGGCGCGAAAGATGAGGGGAACGTCGGGGCAGCTCCTTGGAGGTGGAGGACGGGGTGGCTGAACTGGCGGGACGATGAGATCGATGGCGGATCCTCTCCCGGTACGGTGGATGAGGGACGTCGAGGTGTTGCTGTGGACGACGTCGCCGAGGAAGAGGCTCCGGCTGGGCAGCGGTGAGGTGTCGGACGGAGGAGGGTGGGGTTTCGCGGCTGGAGCAGAGAGGTTATGGCGGCCTGGGATTTCAAATGGCGAAAAGGAGGCGATTGGAGGGGGGACCATAGCTTAGGCACGCGCTTGTCAAAAATGTGTGGTAAGTTATGAAAGTACACCCACCGATTTGAGCTTGGCGGTTCTTTCGGTTCAGGGGTATCACAGGCATTTCGCGTGTCGGGATTTCACAGGAGGTGGGAGTTTTTGCGCGCGTTGTAATTTTAGGATAGCAAGGCGCGGGTTGAGATGGAGGGAGTTTTCGGAGCACAATGAGACAAAGATATATCTTAATATTTCACAGTAACGAGGCACGGGTTGAAGAGGTGGGAGTTTTGCAGCACGATAGACCGAGATGCTAGCTTGAAATTTCGGCATAACAAGGCACGACTTGAAATTTTGGCATAACAAGCTTAACGTGTAACCAAAAAAACAATTCACACCTCATCACTAGAGAGAGCCATGTCCCGTTTTACTATATTGCTAGAAATGCATTCAAATACAACAACAAAAACAAAAAGAATCGGGACAACAAACATAACATGTACAGTACCAAAACAATTTGCACTTCCCTCAACAATAAAAAAACAATGCGTGTTGTCTAGCATATGGACTAATTAAATTTGAGTACATTTTCCATGTTTGAATGGGATTGTACTCGGGTTAGTTATACAACCATCTAAATATTAGCTTCACAACACATGACATGAATATAGGAGAAGTAAATTCCTATATAAATACGAACTACGTGTACATACAATCTCAAATTTGAACATATGTATCCATCTTATGTTGAATTCAAATCATAGTACATGTATGCTCTAGCTAGATGTTCGGAATCTAAACCATGTATGATACTACATATGTTGTGTTTAACACGCACAACACACACACACACACAAACACCATTTAGACTGGTAAGGTACACGTGCATTGCACGCATGAGATTTGGCAACCAAATTATGAATAAATACCACATTATGAATAAATACCACATTATAGCATGTAAGCTTTGAGTCATATATGCATGATGTAGATGTTCTTTTAATTCTTATAGTTCATTTCATTCAAAATCATCTAGTTTTTATAAGAAAGCTAATCTATTTTAAGATTCATGGAATTGTGCATTGTAAAGCATAAAGTAAAAAACAAATAATGGTAAATCATGTAGAAAAACATTTGGGCAATTCTGATACGAAAGATTCTAGAACAAAGAAGAAGTGCTTGTGTTTTGAGGTTTGTGCATTATGCTTAAGTTCAACCATGGAGTCTTCTAGATTGTACATGTGGCAAAGTCTGGTGGAATCTATATGATATCCAACGGCCAGTAGTTCTCAAATTTGCCGTCTCTGCACCATCGGATTGGCTTCATCCAATGACCATATTTCAAAGTTAAAGTTATCCTCACAATATATAAAAAATATATAATATAAAATATAGGGGTATAGATATAGATATGTGGTGCGAAAGCCAACCACCAACTCCAGTTAGAATAGTGTGTCCATGCAAGGATGCAATGTGGCCAAACGATGTCTCCCATCGGTATCTCAAATTCAAATCAGTCTGACCTTGCTCAATGTGTATATAGTACAACATACTCGTTTCCAAACCACATCGCACGTATCTCAGTTATATTCAGGCATGCATGGGTTTCAAACATCATGATCTCTTATTCAAATATTTGAATTCAACTTTACATTGATCATGACCTCACCTAGTCTTTTACATCCACACAGTCGTCTTCTCTTTATAATTGTACTACTAACTTTCTCCCGTGGATGCATGCACACACACACTACTAGTCGGCATTATCCATCACACACATGCAATCTTTTTCTTCAGGTCGGTCTCCCATGCATGCACACACGCACACACACCTCCCCCTCTCCATCATATCGGGCATTCTTTATCTCTCACATGCATGTGCAACGATCGATGTTCCTCTAAATGGTTTAAGTTGATGAATTGGCCCTCCTCGTAAAGGATTAGCAATGCTTGGCCCCCTAGATCATTTATTTTTCATGACTCCGCCACTGCACGCAACAGCGCACGTTCTCGCCCCTCTCTTTAAATATTGATCTCACACATGTGAACTCCTTCATAGTCTCCCTCCACTTGGACCCTCGCACCATTTTCTAGCCCCCACCGGATTTTGCCACATGTACAATCTAGCAGACTCCATGGTTCAACTCAAGCATAATGCACAAACCTCAAAACACAAGTGCTTCTCCTTTGTTCTAGAATCTTCTGTATCATAACTGCCCAAACTTTTTTCTAGTTGAATTGCCATTATTTGGTTTTTTTACTTCATGCTTTTCAACGCACAATTCCATGAATCATAAAATAGATTAAGGGCTTCTTTGATTCAAAGGATTCTCTTGGAGGATTCTAATCCTTAGGAATTTTTCCTATCTTGCACTACAAAAAAAGACACTTCCGTGATGATACGTGTTTGTCACATTAGGTCACATTTTTTGTCATGCATGTACATCCATGACAATTTTATGACAGAATCAAGATAGTCATACCTGTGTTGTCATAGAAGTGTTCCATGACATTACCAAAATTATCATCATGGAAGTGTCAACTTCCATGACAATAAATCATGTGTCATGGAAGTGCTTACATCAAGGGTGACCGACATGTGACATCCACCATAAAGGGTTGCCGTTATGCTATCGGATCTGGTTTTGGATCCGATAACCCGTTAACAGCCCGGACCAATGACGATTTTCCACGTGTAAAATTGTCATTGGCCGAAGGAAACACGTGTTGGCTCGCCGTTGGGATAGACGTCATCCATTCATTGGACAGGAGGCACCTATGATACGTGGACACGTGGCACGGCCCAACAGAGGCCCATTCCGGTGAAAAGGCCGGCCTGTTTGACTTGGTGAAACGGTAACGGGCCGGCCCAGGGAAAGCCTGTTAACGGCTTGTTCGTATATCACCCATTTACGGCCCGCTAACTCCCGGCCCGTTACGGCCTATCGAAATTAAGCCCAGTAGCTTCATCTGGGCCGTCCAGCATGATTCCATCCCGTTGTTACTTCCGGCCCATGTATGTCCCATGATGTCTTTCAGCCCATACGAGGCCCTTCGTAACTTTGGGCCCAATAAAGGCCCGAGATGAAACTGGCCCATAATGAACAGTGTATCACTTTATACCCATTAACGACCCATTATTCCGTCGGCCATTTCCAGCCCGTGTTAACTTTCGGCCTTCTAAGGGCCCATTTATTCTTGGGCTCATTTCTAGAATTCGGTTAGTTACGGTCCGTTAGTGGCTTGTTCCGTTTGTGGGCCAAATTCAGCCCGTGTTTACATTCTGCCAGTTTGTGGCCCGTTAACCCATTGGGCTATTTTCATAGCATTATCAAATACAGCCTATTAGCGGCCTGTTATGGTCCACGAATAGTACGACCCATGTTTGGCAAAATTATTATACGCCCCATAGAAGGCCCATGGATCCTACGGCCCGTAGAAGACCATTGGACCCTACAGCCCGTAGAAGGCCCATGGATCATAAGGCCTGTAGAAAGTCCATGGATCCTACGGCCCGTAGAAGGCCCATGGATCCTACGGCCCGCAGGAGGCCCATGGTTACAATAGTCCGTGTGTTGCCATGATTATTGTGGCCTAGTTACCAAAAATAGATTATTGTGGCCACTAGAAAAACGCAGAAAAAGAACTGTAGTGACCACAAGCAAACAACTAAACAAGACAATAAGGAAATAAATAAGCAAGCAACTAACGCTAGCCTATTACAGATATTACACATATTACATCCACTAGGCATCAAAGTTCACCACCATGCTGGCAATAAGATTAGCAAGCTTATTAGCTTTGTCATGTTTTGCGCTAAAATCCTCCAACGCTTGCTGTTGCACCAAAAAGTATGCATCTGAATGCTCCAGGGACTTCCGCAGTCCTTCCGCTTCTTGTCGCAGCACAGCTGATCGATGTCTTTCAGCTTGTAGTTGAGACTCAAGAAACCGAACTGATTCATACAGTGAGTTTGAATAGCTTGTGCAAGCGGTAGTGGCTAGTAACTCGAACAGTAAACCAAGACAGGACTTTGGGATTGCTTCACTATCTTCAAGATAGTTTTCCTTAGCTGTTTTATCAGCTTTGTTGGAGAACAACAAGGATGTCTCACGATCCTAAACCTTATCTGCATTACTTCCATTATCATTGCTTAAGAAGGCAATCTTCCCCAATATTCTATCAGCATTCTACAAGAAGAAACAAGCAGACACATAACATGTTTAGCATGTACTAGTATATGAAACTCATTTCGGTGAACCAGTTCATTAGTAAGGTGGACAAAATTAAACTACCAAGTCTTCTATTGCCAAGTAGTGCATTATAAAAGCATAAAACAAACATATATCTATGTCCTATGGTCATTGCATTGTCTTGCCAAATCAAAATAGAGACATGGTTCAAATCATATCAGTTCAAGAGAAAGCAGCACTAAAAGAATACAAAGCGTGGGAAACTAAACGGCACAAGAAGATTTCAGATGGGTACCACGGGTCTACATGTACAACAACACTATTGGCCCTGTTATGATGCTAGTAATGTGCATGATATGAGAAGTCAACTGTATACACAATTGAAATTGAAATCGACAGAGCTATTTATAAGAGCAAACCTGTTAAAGAAACATGCGTAAACATACATGTTGTTCCATTGGAGTTTCCATTGGATAGTTCAATTTAAAAATAAGTTTGTATGAGTAAATACAGTGATACAAGAGCAAAGCAGTATGCACGATAGCAATGGAATCTTAAATGAGAACAATTGTTCTTTAGGTTTAAGCACTTGTTCTACAAGAATAGAGCACAGTAAGACGCAAGCATATAGTACTTAAAATAAAATGAGCTCATAGACCTTACCACATTCTTGGTTTGGGACCAGTAAAGAACAAGGCATTCCCGGTCATCGTCCAGTAAATGTGTCTTTGGAGAACATAAGGGAATTTGATGAGTTTCTTTGCCAGTGAAGTACGTTTTCTTAAGGTAATTCCGATACTGCCACCAAGCATTCTTGAAGATACTAGAGGTATTAGCACAGGTTACCTCATCCTGAGTTTCCAAATCGGTCCTTCTCTATAGAGAAAAATGGGAAAATTTGCTGTATTACAACCATCATGGAGGTAGAGTGTATGGGACAAAGCAAAGTAATTGCCATGAATAACATTGCTTACACATAACTCCTAGAAAAACACCTGCAACTGGCATTTTCCTTCATCTTCAGTATAATATTTCCATGATGGGAAGATACGCACATAGGATTTAACAACATCAAATGCAATAGATGCTAAACTATGAATGATTGGTTGTGCTACCTCCACAGGAATAGGTGTACTAAACTGGTGGAGTTGGGGCTCACCGTGGTAGTACTGGCGCTTTGGGCAATGGAGCTGCCTTACTAACTGCTCTTGTTTGGGAGTTCTGTGGTGGAGATGGTGCTGTGTCAACATGAACTGGGTTACTATCTGCTGGGGTTGGTGTTAGATTGGGTGAAGCTGGTTCTCTGTCCATCGTAGTAGGGGTAAAATCTGCGAGAGTCTGGGATATGTGTGGTAGGGATGGTTCTCGTGCATGTACAACCGGGGTGCTATCTCCACCAAGAGGTAGCACTGTTTTATTTTGAAGACCGTGTTTTTACTCCGCTAGACTGCCATCACCCACTCCAATTCAAATGGCTGATAAACAGGAAACATAGTTGAAGGTACAGACATTGTATGAGAGACAGATGCAATAGATAGTGTGGAAAAAAAGGGCATTAAATAATTGACATGTATATTGTTTAACTAAAATGGGTAGCATGGCATAATTTCACATATATGATGTCTATTTAAACTGGATAGCATAGCATAACATAATTCGAAAATATGATGACTAACTAAATAGGATCGCATGACATAATTCACATACATGTTATCTAAGTAACCAGGATCGCATGATTTAATTCACATATGTGATTTATATGCTAAGAGGAGGGCATTCTCATATATGATGTCTGAACTAAGAACATGGTGTTGAATATTGTGTATATGATGTCTAAACTATGCAATGCAAGACACCATATGCATGATATGAGCAGTAGAACCGTGCCAAGTTAGAGCATACACCTCAGTGGGGGAATAGGACTGGTCATCTGTCTCTGAATCCATCTCTGAGGAGCTATAGGGACCCAGCAAGAGATCTGCTTCGATAGGTAGCACAATCTGCTCTGAAGGCCTTGTTTTCACTCCAGATTTTTCCATCACCCACTCAAATGGCTGATTCACGGGAAGAGTAGTTTAATGTACAAACATTATCGACAAATGGAAATTTAATGAAGAAAAGGATGGGGTAGATATCATTCAAATATATGATTCCTAGTTAAACAGGATGGCATTACACATTTCACATATATTATGGCTGGCTAAAAGACACGAGATTGCATAATTCCCATATATGATATTGAAACTAAATAGGTGGCATTATAGAACATGTCTAAACTAAAAAGATGACATATATGATGTCGAAAGTAGGCACTGCAAGGCAACATATGCATGATATGACTAACATCATCATGCCAAATTAGAGCAAACACCTTGAGGGTAAATAGGAGTGGTCAGCTGTGTCTAAATCCGCCTCAGAACTGATATCTTCCTCTGGATTACAATCTGGAGAGGGGGGAGGCTTTGCCATTGAACCCACCATGGAGCGATGTCTGATGACATTGTATTGCGGCGCAAAACTCGTCTCTTTTTATCTACATGTTTAGCATGACTGTGTACAATATCTGACATGCATACAAAAAAATATAGTGAGATTATGTAAGGAGAGCATGCAGAAATCTACAGTAATGGTAACAACCAGTGGATGGATCCAAAAATAATGATAGCAGGCTGATGATTGATTTAATTTAATAAAAAAATAGATGATGATTGCTTTACTATTTGTTTCCCACCCAGGATGAACAACATAGGCATACCCTAGGTGAACCAGATATTAGACAGAGATACTATTCATTCCTGCCTCGATATGTGCCCTGCAACTAATTTAGAACTCAAGTTTGAACATCAATTTGGACCTGACTTGGAGTCTAAGAGGTGAACAGGACAATAAAGTAGCAGGTAATCTTAAGCAATGCATAACATAAGCAGAAACAAAAGAGTGCGACCTGTCTTGTGGACTCGTGTACTCCTCAGGTTCATCTGCTGAGTCAATGATGGTGATGCCGTTGCGGTGGGTGCCGGCGGCAGGGAAGGAGATCTAAGGCGGAGAAAGACGGCCAGGAGTCGTGATGTCTGGTTTGGTGGATGCTTCTGTCGATGGAGCAGCTCAGGTGAGGTGGACGACGTCGCGGCAGGAGCAGGACAAACCACACAAAGTTTTCTTCGACACCTACCTGTAACTGAAGTAATTCTGTAAGGGCTCATTAGGCTTGCATGATTCTAAAAATGCAGGGATAGGAGGAAAAACACCGGAATAGGATAGGAATGCACATGGGAAACAAAGCATTTGTGAACACATGATTTCTGTCAACTTGGGTGTTTGGTTCACAGGAATTGGAGGAGCAGAGGAATGCAAAGAAACATGGCCAAAATAAAGTGAAACCATATGAAAGCATGTACAATTAGAATGTTATTCTGCCACTAATGCAGTTGGTCTTGTTTTCATGCATAGGATTGGTCGGTGAAGAAGTTGAGGCAGAGGTGGCTCTGAACTTGACATGAATGTAGAGTAATAAGTGATGCGACAAGTGTACAACCTCTTTGTCGTAGCCGTGTCAACCTCAACATCATTGGGTTGGTCGCTGAAGAAGTTGAGGCGGAGGTGGTTGTCGGAGGTGTGGAGGAAGATCTGAGGAATCTGTAGACGGCATCCAGGACACTGCTCTGCTGTGATGGACCGTTCCGTCGTTGGAGCAGCTCCGGTGAGCCGTGAGACGTCAAGGCTAAAGCAGCTCAAGACAAACATTGTTAATCTCAAGTGGGATTCTAATAGCATCTCCAATATATGATGTAAAATGCATTACCAAAAAGTGATAGATGTAAAATTTACATCACCAAAAACCACCTGATTACAACAGATGAGGTAAAAACTTTTAGTCCTGAACTTAATTGTCAAAACCGAAATTTACTGTGGAATCTGAATGTTACTGTCGAAACTGAACGCAATGGTAGCATAGTGGCACTTCACATGGGATAGTTTAGGGAGGGCCTGCAGTTCATCTTCAACATGCATCCCCCCTGAGCCGCCAGCCACCACCGGCCGAACCCCATGCCGCCTCGCCGCCCTGAAACAACTCCCCATGTCAGGACCCCGACTCGATGTCACATCGATCTAGCTTGTAACACCTCATATCACTTTGCCGCCTCACGCACGGTATCCCCACGGGTGTCGCCTTACATTTGCCGGGGACCGTTTGCGCCTTTTGGCTCACGTATATGATAGTGTCGCTAGCATCCATATGATAAAGAGCCCGGGCTGACATGACTAGTCGTAAACCCAAAGTGGCACAGGCTTACAGGGACAGGCATCCATGACCCAGCAACGAACGTGTCGGTCATCAGCAAGTGGGTCCGGGCTGTAGCACTGGGCTAGCAGGACTCCGGTAAACCGGGCTGTAGCGGGCTAACAGGACTCCGGTACTCAATGCGTGACATTTCCCCGAAGGGACAGACACAGGAACGAAGAAGGACACATGCCGGCCAGCCTAAGTGTTCCAGAGCAGTAGCAAGCTACCATGGCTCAGTGGTAACACCAGGAGACATTTCCCGGTAAGAGAGGCTACTAAGGATAAACAACTAGATAGTCAGATCCCACACATACCAAGCATTTCAATCATACACACAATATGCTCGATATGTGCAAATACAACAAGGCATCACAACATGACTCTATGACACAAGTACTTTATTTAAGGCTCAGGGAGCCATACATAATCATACACACAGGTACGGGTCACACGACCCAGCATTCAAGTCATACAGTCATACAAGCCAGCAGCGGAAGTAACTTGTCTGAGTACAGACAACTAGAAAAATAAAAGAGGCTTGGAAAGCCTAGCTATACTACGTGGTCCTTCACAAGCTCAGGATCACCACCTGGGCCTTAGCCTACTCATTGATGTCAACGTCTACGAAGAACCCATCAGAAGGGGTTGCGGCGTCTTCTGTAAAAAAATGTAAATTATAGCAACATGAGTACAAAGGTACTCAGCAAGACTTACATCAGATCCTACATACATGCACATTATCAAGAAGGGTTGGTGGAGTTGTTGCAGCAAGCCAACTTTGACTCTTGGCTAGGCTATCCTACGAGACTCCAACTTGAAATGGTTTTGCGCACACGAGTCCACTACTCACCACTTCAATACACTACCGAGGATCCACCTCCGTCTTCCTACGGAAGAGCCATCCTCGGCACTCACACTTATCTTGAGGCTTTTAGTACTTTCCATTTACTTGTCTATAAACTGTATAGGCAACCAAGTAGTCCTTTACCGCGGACGCGGCTATTCGAATAGATCATGATAACCCTGCAGGGGTGTACTTCTTCATACATGTTTCCACCACTTAGCGTCTGCACACGACATGTGCTCGGCAGACTTCAAGCGAAAGCCGACGTGGGTGTAGACCACGACCTACCTAAACACCTAAGCCTCTAGTCCAGGTTTATCGCCTATCCAGGTTCCATCCGCAGGGAGTCCAGCCGAGGTTTCCCATACGGCCCCGAACGATGTGAACAGGGTTCCCGAGATACCTAACGGGTATTCGGTACACCCGGCCACGTACCTACCGCATCACAGCCCACCCCTACGGTCAGCGCTGTCCACGGCCTCCAGTAGGCTACAAACACCAGAAACTACTTGCAACTCCTGGACAGAGAGCTAGGGTGAATAAGAAGTCGAGCGGGGTCATATCTCAGGGCCCAATGCATGGTAGTAACTGTATCTTAAATCACACATACAGATCTCAGTGCTTAAGGTTGGCTTCAATGAAACAACCCACCATGTACTCCTACATGGCCTCTCATCGATACCTTTACCAAATCGTGTTCACCACACCACTCTCATTACCGACATTAACATTTCACTCTAGCCCATCACCCAGATGAACCAGACCTGACACGACTCTAAGCATAGCAGGCATAGCAAGGTAGGAACAACACATACATATGGCTCAATCAACTCCTACACATGCTAGTGGGTTTCATCTAGTTACTGTGGCAATGACAGGTCATGCAGAGGAAATGGGTTCAACTACCGTAGCACACAGCAGTTTGAAACGCGTTGTCTTAATGCAGTAAAAGAGAGCAGGAGCGAGAACATGGGATTGTATCGATATGATCAAATGTTTGGTTGCTTGCCTGATGGTTCGATGCACTGATACGGTTCTTCGTTAGGGTAATCACGGTACTCCTCGGAGGCAGAACCTGCCGCAAGAACACCGATACACAACCATCACCAAACAATGTACAACAATATGATGCATGCATGAAACATAGCAATATGAGTGTGTTGGGCTAATGCAACTAAGACCAGAAGGGTTTGTACCAATTTGAATCAAAGATTCAAATTTCAAACTCAAATATGGTCCTTTAAAGTGTTTTTTTCCTTGTTCTGCATTAAACATCAAGTTAACTTGTTTAGTCATGCTTGAAAATAGTACAGATAGATAGATTGGATTTTTCTGATCATTTTTCATATATAATTTGTCTGATTTGGAGTTACAGAATAAAAGTTATGAATTTTTGAAGTTTAAACTATATTCTGGAATTTCCTATATTAGATTAATCCAGAAAATCAATTATTGCATCAGCCTGACGTCAGTGTGACGTCAGCAGGTCAACGGGACACATCCGGGTCAAACCTGACAGTGGGTCCCGCGTGTCAGTGTGATTAGATTAATTAAAATTTAATTAAAACTAAACCTGTTTAATTAGCAGGGCTGGGCCCCACCTGTCATTGACTCAGGGGAGTCAACCAGGGCCCACCCGTGGTCAAACCCGGGTCGGCTACACCGGCGTTTAGCCGCCGGCGAGCCCGACGCGGCGGCGGAAGTGGTTTTGGCTGTTTCGGCCGCCAAATGGGTCGCGGAGACCACCGGAGAGGAGCTGAGGACGAACCGCAGCTCTTGGTGGAGTCCGTTGGGGTCGGGGTGGCTGGAGTTGGCGCCGGCGACGACTTTGGCGGCCACCGGGGTTCGGCCGAAGACGAACTTGACGCTAGAGGGGTCGGTGAGGCGCGGGGAGTAGCTAGCTAGGTGCTACGTGACACGGTGAGCATGATGGACACCGTGTAGTGGTCGGAGGGTGACCGGGAGCACGTCGGCGACGAGCTTCACGGCGGTGGGTGCGGTTGAGCTCCGGGAGGTCGCTACACAGCTCGGGAGCAAGAAAAGAAGGGGGGGGGAAGATGGCTAAGCTCACAGTGAGTGCGACGAAGCCCTTGGTGCGGCCGGAGATGGACCGGAGTGACGACGGCGTTGAAGGGGATCTCCGGCGACGGCGGTTCGGGCGAGGTCGTTGCGGTGGACTCGGGCGTTGCGAGCGCTCGGGGCTCGGCTTGCTCGATGGAGTGGACAGCGGCGGAGCTCCTGGACACGATGAGAGGACGCACGGGCGGCGGGGAGCACGGCTACGACGAAGGCACGGCGATGGTGGCGTCGGTCATGGCGGGGAAGCGCGAGGGAGAGGAGCTGGAGAGGAGAGGGGGTGTCTGGGGGGTTCGAGGGAGCGAGGGAGGCCGATCCACGACGTCACCGGGCGAGGGGAGCGGCGAGGCGGCGAGCAGGTGCGTGGCGCGCGCTGCGGTCGCCGTCGGGCACCTGCCTGCCTGCCTGGCCGGCAAGCAGCTCGCTGGAGCGGCGCTGGGCTGGGCCGGCAGGTGGGCCGGGAGCAGGCGTCAGGTAAGTTTTTCCATTTCTTTCTGTTTTCTGTTTTTTTAATACTTCTGCAACTTTGTTGAATTAAATAAAATACTTAGGCAACTCCTAAAATCACCAAACTACTCCTGGTCCATAGTTGGATTATTTCCAACATGAAACATTTTAGTTTGGAGATATTTGAGCATTTAAATATTTTATATAATTTTAAATGCCCAAATTCAAATATTTATGATTTAATTCAAAAACCCTAAGATGGCCTAGGAAAATGTGCATCACTTTTGGCAGAGGTTCTGAACCAAGACAAAAATGATGGGCATTTTAGAAGGGCATTTCAGGTTCATTGAAAAAGTTTTTAGTAAACCCTAATTGGTTTCAGAGGGGACTGGGGGTTCTGTCATCCCCATTTCAGGTTTCTGATGAAAGAGTAAACATGATGCAACACTCTAATGCATAGCTAACTAGGGTGTGACAACTCACCCCCACTCAAAAGAATCTCGTCCCGAGATTTGGGTTCCTCCGGGAAGAGGGCGGGATACTCAAGTCGAAGACGATCCTCCCTTTCCCAAGTTGCTTCATCCTCAGAATGGTGCGACCATTGAACTTTGAGAAACTTGATATTATGACGTCGAGTGGTACGCTCGGCCTGATCGAGGATATGAATGGGGTATTCTCGATATGTGAGATTATCTTGGAGATCAAGCGTTTCGTGGTCCACTCCACGGATAGGATCCGAGAAGCAACGCCTGAGTTGAGAAACGTGGAAGACATCATGGACTCTGGAGAGATGCGGAGGTAGTTCCAACTGGTAGGCAACTTCTCCTCGTTTAGTGAGAATGCGAAAAGGTCCAATGTAACGTGGAGCCAATTTGCCTTTGATACCGAAACGATGGGTTCCCTTCAGAGGAGTAACCCGAAGGTAAGCCTTCTCGTCAACCTCGAAAGTCATAGCCTTATGTTTTCGGTCATATTGACTCTTTTGACGAGATTGGGCCGTTTTCAACTTTTCACGAACGATGCGAACTTGCTCTTCTGCTTCCTGAATCATATCCGGGCCAAAGAATTGTCTTTTCCCGGTCTCGGACCAGTTAAGGGGTGTTCGACACCGTCGTCCATAGAGAACTTCGAAAGGGGCTTTACCCAAGCTAGATTGATAGCTGTTGTTGTAAGCGAATTCGGCAAATGGAAGGCATTTCTCCCACTCCATTCCGAGAGAGATAACAGAGGCTCGAAGCATGTCTTCTAGAATCTGGTTGACGCGTTCCACTTGACCACTCGACTGAGGGTGGAAAGCGGTGCTAAAGGAGAGACGGGTTCCCATAGCATTTTGGAAACTTTCCCAAAATCAAGAGGTGAAAAGACTTCCTCGATCCGAGTTAATTTCCAAAGGAACACCATGGAGAGACACTATCCGGGAGATGTATAAGTCTGCCAATTGACTAGCGGTTATACTCTCACGAATAGGTAAGAAATGGGCTACTTTGGAAAGACGATCGATAACGACGAAGATAGCATTATTCCCTCTCTTGGTCCTGGGAAAACCGGTAATGAAATCCATACCAATTTTATCCCATTTCCATTCAGGAATAGCTAGGGGTTGAAGGGTGCCAGCAGGCCGTTGATGCTCTGCTTTTACACGACGACAGACGTCGCAATTAGCAATATACTGAGCAATTTCTCTTTTCATCCTAGTCCACCAGAACCTCTGGCGTAGGTCCTGATACATCTTGGTACTACCGGGATGAATGGTGAGAGGGGATTCATGAGCCTCCTTAAGGATTAACTGCCGTAGATGCTGGTTCTTGGGAACCACTAGACGGTTCTCAAAGTACACAACACCATGATCATTTGTGGAGAAAACAACTAGCACCTCCGCTAGCAATGTTCTCTTTGATTTTAGATATTCCCTTATCTCGCTTTTGGGCAGCGATGATTTGATCCGTAAGGGTAGGTTTCGCTACCAAGGTGGAAAGAAATCCTTGAGGAACAATGTGAAGGTTAAGCTTCCGAAATTCCTCATGGAGAAGCGGTTGACTTTGTCGCAACATCAGGTTGTTACAATAAGATTTGCGACTTAGCGCATCAGCCATGACGTTGGCTTTCCCTGGGGTGTAAGTTATTCCTAAGTCGAAATCTTTGATCAACTCGACCCAACGTCTTTGCCTGAGATTCAAATCCGGTTGGGTGAAGATGTACTTCAGACTTTGGTGATCAGTGAATATTTCGCAGCGATTACCAAGGAGGTAATGTCGCCAGGTTTTAAGTGCATAGACTACGGCTGCAAGCTCTAGATCATGAGTAGGATAATTCTCCTCATGTGGGTGCAATTGCCGTGAAGCGTAAGCAATTACGTGTTGATCTTGCATGAGAATGCAACCTAGTCCTTGTCGCGAGGCGTCGCAGTAGATAACAAAGTCCTTAGAGAAGTCTGGCGGTACCAGTACGGGAGCAGAAGTCAGGCGTATTTTCAGTTCCTGAAAGCTGTGCTCACATTGTGGAGTCCATTCGAACTTTTTATCTTTCTTGAGGAGTTCGGTTAGAGGTTTAGCAACTTTGGAGAAGTTCTCGACAAAGCGACGACAATAGCTCGCTAAGCCCAGAAAACTCCGAACTTGCTTGACCGATTCAGGTGGAGTCCAATTAAGGACGGCTTGAACTCGCTCAGGGTTAACAGCAATACCTTTACCAGATATTACATGACCCAGATAGGTCACTTCTGACAACCAAAATTCACATTTAGAAAACTTGGCATAAAGGCGATGCTCTTGAAGTTTCTTCAACACTAGCCTTAGATGTTCGGCATGTTCTTCCTCGTTCTTGGAGTAGATGAGTATATCATCGAGGTAAACCACGACGAATTTGTCCAAATACTCCATGAAGATTGAGTTCATTAACCGAGAAAAGGTGGCTGGAGCGTTGGTTAATCCGAAGGACATAACGGTGTACTCGTATTGGCCATAACGAGTAACAAAGGCCGTTTTAGGGATGTCCCCGTTTCTGATTTTGATTTGATGGTAGCCCAACCTCAACTCCATTTTGGAGAAGACTGAGGATCCAGCGAGCTGATCATACAGGTCCTGGGGAGCGGATATTTGTTCTTGATTGTGACAAAATTGACAGGTCGATAATCTACAACCATCCGGTCCGTACCATCCTTTTTCTTGACGAAGAGGACGGGGCAAGCCCACGGAGATGAACTAGGTCGGATGAAACCCTTTTTCAAGGACTCATCGAGTTGTTTCTTAAGCTCGGCTAGTTCTAGGGGTGCCATCTTATAAGGTCTCCTAGCAATCGGAACAGTTCCTGGAATGAGGTCTATTACGAACTCAACATCCCTGTCAGGTGGAACACCTGGCAATTCCTCTGGGAAGACATCCGGAAAGTCACGGACAATCGGAACGTCCTCAAGGTCTGGCAAAGGGCTGGCGTTAAGAGAATATAATTGTCGCTCGGCTAACCGGGTCAAGACATTGACTATCTTCCCCGAAGGATGAGTGAGTTGAACAGTCCTAGAGAAGCAATCAATTTTGGCATGATGAGCCGACATCCAGTCCATACCCAAAATGATATTAATATCTGAAAATTTGAGAGCTATCAAAGATGCAAGGAAAACAAGTCTGTCGACTTGGATTTCATTTCCATAACTTACCCTGGAGGTCTGCCATCTAGAACCGGGAGTAGAAATTTCCATAGTGGATGGCATGTCACACAATGCGGTGTTATGCAAACGAGCATAGTTCTCGGATATAAATGAATGAGAGGCTCCTGTATCGAAAAGAACAGATGCCGGGTGGCAGTTAACAAGGAGCGTACCGAGAACGACGTTGGGATCCTCTTGAGCTTCTTCGGCAGAGATACAGTTGACATGGCCACGTGTAACGGTGGCCGGCTTGGCGTGGAACACTTTTCCTGTTGGCTTGCCACGGCCAACAGCTTTAGCAGATTGGTTGGGGTTGGTTTGGGGACACTCACGCATATAGTGGCCAGATTCCCCACACTTGAAACAAGTCACGGAACTGGTACGTGGAGGAGCATTGTTGGTTGGACCCCCATAGGGCTTGGCTGGTGCAGACTGTTGAACGGGGCGAGGCGCCTGGAAGGATGGCCTCGGCGTGAACCTGGGTGGCAGGGCAGTGTTGGGCACCCACACGCGGCGCTTCTGAGGACCCGCACCGGATGAGGAACCCACGTCACGGCCATGCTTGCGTGTTGCGTCATAATCAGTCTGACCAGTCTCAGCACTGATGCCTTGTTAACAAGCTTCTAAAAAGATGTGCACTCATGCAGACGGAGGTCGCGGCGAAGCTCAGGACTAAGTCCCTTACGGAACCTTGCTTGCTTCTTGGCATCAGTAGAAACTTCCTCAGTTGCATATCGTGCGAGGTTACCGAACTCCCTGCTGTAAGCATCCACAGAGTCGGCCCTGAGTGAAACTGCAAAATTCCTCACGTTTACGGTCCATGAGACCCTCCGGAATGTGATGTTCACGGAAAGCCTCGCTGAATTCAGCCCAAGTGGTGAGATGGCCCGCTGGGCGCATAGCTCCATAATTCTCCCACCATAGACTGGCGGGGCCTTCAAGATGATATGCAGCAAAGGTGACCTTGTCAGCCTCAGCTACTAGCGCGGAACGCAGCTTGTGGGAGATACTGCGAAGCCAGTCATCAGCGTCGAGAGGCTCGATGGAGTGGTGGAACGTGGGTGGATGTAACTTGATAAAATCACTGAGTGACACCACATTAGTCCTCTGATGGTGTGCTGTGTTCTGTTCAATACGCTCCAACAAACGGTTGGTCTCCCGCTTGTTTCTTTCGGCTTCCATCATAACCTCGGCTAGGGAAGGAGGATGAGGCAGATTTGCATTCCCGACTTCACTGCCTTCGGCCTGCTCTTGAGGAGCAGGGTTAGTGCGCGTGTTGACCATCCTAGGTAAACAAGACAATGATTTAGTCAGGATGATAAAATTCCGACATAGGATACAGAATGTAAGGAATAACTCGGAATGCAAGATGATCATCCGTATGACATGGTAGATACAGAAACTGCTTCTTTATTCCATCGTCATACACACCATACATGGTTTAGTACAAGACCAAACAAAGTACTATTACGGTGAAAAGAGGATTACATCTCATCGGAGGCATTCCCAGCTCCTATACATTATTTTTCTACAACTCCGGAAGGCGATACAGTTAGGTCATATCCCACGAGTCACGCAGGACGATAAATGACACAGCTAACACGAACTAGTGATACTACCACTAACTCAGACCGATACGTAGTAGTCCTCGTAGAAGTCACCTCCATAGCCTGGAAGCTCAATATGATCATCCGAAAACAGATGATCTCGCGGAGCTTGTGGACCAACAGACGGTGGCCTGCGGGGACCGCGAGGTGGGGTGATGCCTCCTACATCACGCCAACCCATCACGTCTGGCAGAGCAGATCTCACAGGATAGAGATCGCGCATATCCGAATATCCAGCTTGCACCATCGGTGCAAACCGAGTCAATGTGGCCCAGTGGTCAGCACGGGTATTGAAGAGCTCTAACCTCAAGGCCCGATTTTCACGGTCCTTATCCTCGAGCATCTCAGCAGTAGTGCGAGTCCGTGAATCCTCCTGAGTGGGGTCAGCATAGATAGCCTGGAGATACCCTTGTGCTCCCGGAAGTGATCCTGGCATATATCGGAAATCAGAGTCCCGAAATAGGCCAGACCTGACTCGCATGAGGGTCATCATAGAGTAGGCGGCGTCCTGCGCAGCCATCTCAATAGTAACCCCGAGTCCATAGGAGCAGTGAAGGGGCTCGGTGGATCCAGGATAAGATGGAAATATCCTGACAGTGCAAAGATACTGGCTTTGATTAAAGTCTCAGAATTGCTCTTCGACCATATACTCGGGATACCAACGGTATCCAGCCTCAGTCATTACCCTGACCAACATGGCAGTATGGCCGGGTACATCTAGGCATCGAGTCAGGCGAACCACTTGATTGAGGTCGCGAGTGGCCATCTGAAAACACAATCATAATGCAAAGGCATTAGAATTTCTAGCAAAATTTCGGCAGCATAACAGCTGTAAATGCTCAAGAATGATTTTGAGACATTTGACAAAGGATTTCATACACACTCCACATCATCATATCAAGTTCTGAGTCCATCCTAGCAACATAATGTGGTAGTAGAACTGAACTAGGCTTGTATCCATCAAACTTATAAGGTACTACTGATTAGTAACACGTGATCCTGATAGAGAGAATAGATCCTAATTCCTTAACCCCCGGTGGAAGAATAGACTGACTCAGATCAGAATGTCATAAGATAAAGGAGTAAAAAGAGCCTTACGTTCCACCCACAAACAATTCCCCTACATATAACTAAAGAATTTCTAGACTCCACATCGACCAGTTTGGCTTGGAGAACCTACAGGCAGTCCGGCTCTGATGCCAACGCTGTCAGGACCCCGACTCGATGTCACATCGATCTAGCTTGTAACACCTCATATCACTTTGCGGCCTCACGCACGGTATCCCCACGGGTGTCGTCTTACATTTGCCCGGGACCGTTTGCGCCTTTTGGCTCACGTATATGATAGTGTCGCTAGCATCCATATGATAAAGAGCCCGGGCTGACATGACTAGTCGTAAACCCAAAGTGGCACAGGCTTACAGGGACAGGCATCCATGACCCAGCAACGAACGTGTCGATCATCAGCAAGTGGGTCCGGGCTGTAGCACTGGGCTAGCAGGACTCCGGTAAACCGGGCTGTAGCGGGCTAACAGGACTCCGGTACTCAATGCGTGACATTTCCCCGAAGGGACAGACACAGGAACGAAGAAGGACACATGCCGGCCAGCCTAAGTGTTCCAGAGCAGTAGCAAGCTACCATGGCTCAGTGGTAACACCAGGAGACATTTCCCGGTAAGAGAGGCTACTAAGGATAAACAACTAGATAGTCAGATCCCACACATACCAAGCATTTCAATCATACACACAATATGCTCGATATGTGCAAATACAACAAGGCATCACAACATGACTCTATGACACAAGTACTTTATTTAAGGCTCAGGGAGCCATACATAATCATACACATAGGTACGGGTCACACGACCCAGCATTCATGTCATACAGTCATACAAGCCAGCAGCGGAAGTAACTTGTCTGAGTACAGACAACTAGAAAAATAAAAGAGGCTTGGAAAGCCTAGCTATACTACGTGGTCCTTCACAAGCTCAGGATCACCACCTGGGCCTTAGCCTACTCATTGATGTCAGCGTCTACAAAGAACCCATCAGAAGGGGTTGCGGCGTCTTCTATAAAAAATGTAAATTATAGCAACATGAGTACAAAGGTACTCAGCAAGACTTACATCAGATCCTACATACATGCACATTATCAAGAAGGGTTGGTGGAGTTGTTGCAGCAAGCCAGCTTTGACTCTTGGCTAGGCTATCCTACGAGACTCCAACTTGAAATGGTTTTGCGCACACGAGTCCACTACTCACCACTTCAATACACTACAGAGGATCCACCTCCGTCTTCCTACGGAAGAGCCATCCTCGGCACTCACACTTATCTTGAGGCTTTTAGTAGTTTCCATTTACTTGTCTATGAACTGTATAGGCAACCAAGTAGTCCTTTACCGCGGACGTGGCTATTCGAATAGATCATGATAACCCTACAGGGGTGTACTTCTTCATACATGTTTCCACCACTTAGCGTCTGCACACGACATGTGCTCGGCAGACTTCAAGCGAAAGCCGACGTGGGTGTAGACCACGACCTACCTAAACACCTAAGCCTCTAGTCCAGGTTTATCGCCTATCCAGGTTCCATCCGCAGGGAGTCCGGCCGAGGTTTCCCATACGGCCCCGAACGATGTGAACAGGGTTCCCGAGATACCTAACGGGTATTTGGTACACCCGGCCACGTACCTACCGCATCACAGCCCACCCCTATGGTCAGCGCTGTCCACGGCCTCCAGTAGGCTACAAACACCAGAAACTACTTGCAACTCCTGGACAGAGAGCTAAGGTGAATAAGAAGTCGAGCGGGGTCATATTTCAGGGCCCAATGCATGGTAGTAGCTGTATCTTAAATCACACATACAGATCTCAGTGCTTAAGGTCGGCTTCAATGAAACAACCCACCATGTACTCCTACATGGCCTCTCATCGATACCTTTACCAAATCGTGTTCACCACACCACTCTCATTACCGACATAATCATTTCACTCTAGCCCATCACCCAGATGAACCAGACCTGACACGACTCTAAGCATAGCAGGCATAGCAAGGTAGGAACAACACATACATATGGCTCAATCAACTCCTACACATGCTAGTGGGTTTCATCTAGTTACTGTTGCAATGACAGGTCATGCAGAGGAAATGGGTTCAACTACCGTAGCACACAGCAGTTTGAAACGCGTTGTCTTAATGCAGTAAAAGAGAGCAGGAGCGAGAACATGGGATTGTATCGATATGATCAAATGGTTGGTTGCTTGCCTGATGGTTCGATGCACTGATACAGTTCTTCGTTAGGGTAATCACGGTACTCCTCGGAGGCAGAACCTGCCGCAAGAACACCGATACACAACCATCACCAAACAATGTGCAACAATATGATGCATGCATGAAACATAGCAATATGAGTGTGTTGGGCTAATGCAACTAAGACCAGAAGGGTTTGTACCAATTTGAATCAAAGATTCAAATTTCAAACTCAAATATGGTCCTTTAAAGTGTTTTTTTCCTTGTTCTGCATTAAACATCAAGTTAACTTGTTTAGTCATGCATGAAAATAGTACAGATGGATAGATTGGATTTTTCTGATCATTTTTCATATATAATTTGTCTGATTTGGAGTTACAGAATAAAAGTTATGAATTTTTGAAGTTTAAACTATATTCTGGAATTTCCTATATTAGATTAATCCAGAAAATCAATTATTGCGTCAGCCTGACGTCAGTGTGACGTCAGCAGGTCAACGGGACACGTCCGGGTCAAACCTGACAGTGGGTCCCGCGTGTCAGTGTGATTAGATTAATTAAAATTTAACTAAAACTAAACCTGTTTAATTAGCACGGCTGGGCCCCACCTGTCATTGACTCAGGGGAGTCAACCAGGGCCCACCCGTGGTCAAACCCGGGTCGGCTGCACCGGCGTTTAGCCGCCGGCGAGTCCGACGCGGCGGCGGAAGTGGTTTTGGCTGTTTCGGCAGCAAAATGGGTCGCGGAGACCACCGGAGAGGAGCTGAGGACGAACCGCAGCTCTTGGTGGAGTCCGTTGGGGTTGGGGTGGCCGGAGTTGGCGCCGGCGACGACATTGGCGGTCACCGGGGTTCGGCCGAAGACGAACTTGACGCTAGAGGGGTCGGTGAGGCGCGGGGAGTAGCTAGCTAGGTGCTACGTGACACGGTGAGCATGATGGACACACTGGAGTGGTCGGAGGGTGACCGGGAGCACGTCGGCGATGAGCTTCACGGCGGTGGGTGCGGTTGAGCTCCGGGAGGTCGCTACACAGCTCGGGAGCAAGAAAAGAAGGGGGGAAGATGGCTAAGCTCACAGTGAGTGCGACGAAGCCCTTGGTGCGGCCGGAGATGGACCGGAGCGACGACGGCGTTGAAGGGGATCTCCGGCGACGGCGGTTCGGGCGAGGTCGTTGCGGTGGACTCGGGCGTTGCGAGCGCTCGGGGCTCGGCTTGCTCGATGGAGTGGACAACGGCGGAGCTCCTGGACACGATGAGAGGACGCACGGGCGGCGGGGAGCACGGCTACGACGAAGGCACGACGATGGTGGCGTCGGTCATGGCGGGGAAGCGCGAGGGAGAGGAGCTGGAGAGGAGAGGGGGTGTCTGGGGGGTTCGGGGGAGCGAGGGAGGCCGATCCACGACGTCACCGGGCGAGGGGAGCGGTGAGGCGGCGAGCAGGTGCGTGGCGCGCGCTGCGGTCGCCGTCGGGCACCTGCCTGCCTGCCTGGCCGGCAAGCAGCTCGCTGGAGCGGCGCTGGGCTGGGCCGGCAGGTGGGCCGGGAGCAAGCGTCAGGTAAGTTTTTCCATTTCTTTCTGTTTTCTGTTTTTTTAATACTTCTGCAACTTTGTTGAATTAAATAAAATACTTAGGCAACTCCTAAAATCACCAAACTACTCCTGGTCCATAGTTGGATTATTTCCAACATGAAACATTTTAGTTTGGAGATATTTGAGCATTTAAATATTTTATATAATTTTAAATGCCCAAATTCAAATATTTATGATTTAATTCAAAAACCCTAAGATGGCCTAGGAAAATGTGCATCACTTTTGGCAGAGGTTCTGAACCAAGAAAAAAATGATGGGCATTTTAGAAGGGCATTTCAGGTTCATTGAAAAAGTTTTTAGTAAACCCTAATTGGTTTCAGAGGGGACTGGGGGTTCTGTCATCCCCATTTCAGGTTTCTGATGAAAGAGTAAACATGATGCAACACTCTAATGCATAGCTAACTAGGGTGTGACACCCCATCCCCGGTTCGCCACCGCCTCACCGCCCCGAAACAACTCCCCAACGCCGGTCCGCCGCCGCCCCGGCCAGCCCTCTAGCCCCCCCCCCACGCCAAGCTTTTTTCTCCGGCGATC
>NC_057797.1:500797483-500802557 GCF_018294505.1 Triticum aestivum
GACTGACCCAAAAGTCGATTCAGTCGACTGAAGTGTAGTTAAATCAGAGTAGAGCAACAACACGAGCGAGGGGGAGGGCAGCAGCAGCAGCGTGAGCGAGCGAGCGAGAGCCGGAGCAGCAGCAGCAGCACGAGCGAGCGAGAGCCGGAGCAGCAGCAGTTGGGCGAGCGAGCGAGAGCCGGAGCAGCAGCAGCAGCGCGAGCGATCGGGTGACAGCCGGAGCAGCAGCAACAGATCCGGCTGGCGCCAAAGGGGCCTTGCACTAGGGAGAGCCGCCGGGGAGATGTCTCCCGCAGCACCGACTTCGAGGTAGCCGCTCCATGGGGGTGCAGGATGGAGCACCGTCGATGCCGGTATGTTGAGTTAAGGAGAAGGTGTGATGCGGTGAGTGTACAACCTCTTTGGTGGTGCCTAGTAGGCCTCGGCTTCGTCCAAGGAGTCGGTGAGGATGATGCGGTTCCGGTGGAGCAAGTTAAGGCGGCGTTTTAGGGATAGAGCAGTCGCGATAGATGAGGCGATCGTTGGAGCAACTCCTTGGAGGTGGAGGACGGGGCGACTGAACCGGCAGGACGACGGGATGGACGAGGGGTCCTCATTCGGGGAGGTGGATGAAGGACGTCGACCTATTGTGATGGACGGCATCGTCGGGGAAGAGGCTCCTGCTTTGCAGCGGTGAGGTGGTGGACGGAGGAGGGTGGGGTTTCGCGGCTAGAGCGGTGAGGTTATGGCGGCCTGGGATTTCAAATGGCGAAAAGGAGGCGATGGGAGGGGGGAACCATGGCTTAGGTACGCGCTTGTCCAAAATATGGGGTAAGTTACGAAAGTACCCCCCACCAATTTGACCTAGGCGGTTCTTTCGGTTCAGGGGTATCACAGGCATTTCGCGTGTCGGGATTTCGCAGGAGGTGGGAGTTTTCGCGCACATTGTAATTTTGGGATAGCAAGGCGTGGGTTGAGATGGAGGGAGTTTTCGCTGGCTGTATAAATAGAAGGAGGGAGTATGGATCCATGTTATGTCCAATTAAATTTTTTTGCTGGCTGTATAATGCATGTAACCTACTCATGCCAACATTTTAGTGCATTCCAAATGTCTATACTACCGCTGAAATTTGAACTGAATTTGAATTTGTTTATGTATTTCAATAAGAATCTACAATCATGATTGTTGCCAACTTCAACCATAATTCGTGTGTTACCTTAACAACACACCACATGATTACTGTAGAGATAGATATGAACTATGTGTACTATATGAACTCGAATTCAATTTTTTGAATACACTTGATGTTGATTCCAAATAATAGTACATTTGATGTACTAACTAGATATTCATAATCTAAACCATGTTCCATACGTACACCGTGTTTATCACACAAAGTATAGTGCCCCGCCCCCTACATTATGACAAGTATTTAGCCCTGAGCTGCAAAAGCCACGCATTAGCCCAAATTATAATCAATGTTCTACATTATGATATCTTCTTCAAGTATCCGTATCCACATTTTTGTAATGAATTCTGATCTATGTTCATCTTTAACACCTTCACGATCCTCTTCTCTTTGTAGCTAGCTAGCACTAATTTTCTATCATGCATGCACGCGTCCCCTCCATCGCGCACGTTCGTTATTCTCTTTAGATCGTTCACCCGCGGTGTGTGTAGGTCCCCCGACTCCTTCTTTCCGGCACACACCGGTCGATATACCTCTCTAGCCAAGTGTGCCTACCACAAACACATACTTCCCCTCTTTTCTTCTCACCGTCCACGCCCCCTATGTCCAATATGGTTCCACGTAGGTGCACACTCCCGCCCCTCTTTTCATCGATCTCATACTCGCACACTCCCCCCCTCGACATACTAGGCCTCTCGCACCACCTCCTAGCCGCACCCCTCTCCCCCCGTCTGTCTCTCCGGACCTTATTTGCTTCTAACACATGCATGCATGTATACATACTGATCTCCCTACATATAGCTAGGTCGACTATAATTCTTTTTCCCCACGCACCGATAGACTTACCTGACTAGTTAAGTCTATCCCTTTCTCGGACACACGATGGTTGATCTTACTATGTAGTTACGCATGCTTACCACAACCATATCATCTCCCTTATAATCCTTACATACCTCCCGACCCGTCTCTCACACGCACGTGCATAAACAGATAGACATCCCCGCCCTCTCTTATTGATATTGCACTTGTCGGGGATATACCCCACGGTGTAATTCGAACGGAGATATGACCCGGCTGGGACTTAATGTTTCATTGGTGACCTGGAAGACTATAAGTCAACGGGAACAGTTAAGCAGGTTAAGCCGGCAGACACAGTTATGTAACCTGGCAGACACAATTATGTAACCCGGCAGACACAGTTATGTAACCCGGAAGACATAGTCATGTAACCCGGCAGACACAGTCATGTAACCCAGCAGACACAGTCATATAAGCCAGATAGTTAAGCGGACAGTTAAGTCAGACAGTTAAGCCGGACAGTTAAGCCAGACAGTTCAGCCGGACAGTTAAGCCGGACAGTTAAGCCAGATGGTAAGCCAGATTTTAAATCAATAGTTAAGAAGCCCGAAATGTTAAGAAGCCCATGGAGAGAAGCCCATGGAGAGAAGTCAGAATAGTTAAGTCTTAAGTCCGAGTTGGACTCTACATGTAACCCGCCCCTTCAACATATATAAGGAGGGGCAGGGCACCCCAAGGGGGAGAGGTTGAATAATCATTAAGTCTAGACACAACTAAGAGAGCCGGAGTTACGGCGACTCCCTCATGATGATAATGAGACCTAGCCACAAACAACATGTAGGGTTGTTACCGGATGATGTTTCCCGGGGCCCGAAGCTGTCTAAATCTTCATCTTGCGTGTTGTGTCTCTCGATTCCGATCAACCCCTTCAAGCTACCGCATAGATGCGTTGGCCTCAGGACTAAGTCCTCACACTAGGACATCTGTCGTGACGTTTCCACGACAGTTGCTGCCCACCATGGGGCTTGCGCATGGTGATGTTGAGTTCTTGGAGGGATCTTTCTAGGGTTTCGAGAAGTTCGTAAATTTCTGAATGAAGAAGAACCAATTTGAAAGGGTATGCACTGGCAATATGTGAGGTTTGTGTTCAAGGAAAAATTATGGTTACGTGCAATGCGACGGATGATCATGACCCGGCGATACGTTGAGGCAGAATCGGTATGTGTTGTAATAGCCGTCATTACGTGTTAAGAAAAACATCAAACACTGGCAAGTCACCAGTCCTGGTCGGATTCTTTGTGGGTATATTTGCTGAATAAACAAGGCAATAGCCGGGCGGCCTCGACCCGCCGCGTCGCTCTTCTGCCGCACCCGTCGGCTCTGCTTCTGAGCGCGGCCGGGTACCCCGCACTAGTCGATTTCGCCCTGTCGAGATGTTCCCGTCTGCTACAGCCGAGGTCTCTCACCCGCTATTGTGCCCTACCTGAGCTGCGATTCTGGCTCTCTTTTTCTTGCCTCTGCCGCAAGTCTCCAGCCGCGCCTCCACCGCAGACTCACCTCGTGATGTACAAAGGAAAAGTGATAGCCCGATGAAGTGTGCCAGTACGAGGCAAATCAGGAACCTGCTGCTAATAAACAATTCAACCATGGAGCATCAATCAAACAAATGGTTATGCATATACGTACGTCTTGGATGGGATTAGGGCCTCAATCCGAGTCACCGCCGTGGTGTTAAGTCGACACCGAGACGTTTTAGATCCAGGTGACCTTCGTATCTCCGAACGGTCTATGCCTTTGAGCCGCCCTAGTCAAACTACAACCCGGAACAAGATCCGCATGAGCCGACGCCATGAGGAGTGCTACCTCTTGAGCACTGCGTTGGTTTTCCCTTGAAGAGGAAAGGGTGATGCAGCAAAGTACCATAAGTATTTCCCTTAGTTTTTGAGAACCAAGGTATCAATCCAGTAGGAGGCTACGCACGAGTCCCTCGCACCTGCACAAAACAAATAAATCCTCGCAACCAACGCGATAAGGGGTTGTCAATCCCTACATGGTCACTTACGAGAGCGAGATCTGATAGATATGATAAGATAATGTTTTGGTATATGATAAAGATGCAAAATAAAATAAAAGGCAATGAAAATAGCTAAGTGTTGGAAGATTAATATGATGAAGATAGACCCGGGGGCCATAGGTTTCACTAGTGGCTTCTCTCAAGAGCATAAGTATTTTACGGTGGGTGAACAAATTACTGTTGAGCAATTGACAGAATTGAGCATAGTTATGAGAATATCTAGGTATGATCATGTATATAGGCATCACGTCCGAGACAAGTAGACCGACTCCTGCCTGCATCTATTACTATTACTCCACACATCAACCGCTATCCAGCATGCATCTATAGTATTAAGTTCATAAGAACAGAGTAACGCCTTAAGCAAGATAACATGATGTAGAGGGATAAACTAATGCAATATGATGAAAACCCCACCTTGTTATCCTCGATGGCAACAATACAATACGTGCCTTGCTGCCCCTACTGTCACTGGGAAAGGACACTGCAAGATTGAACCCAAAGCTAAGCACTTCTCCCATTGCAAGAAATATCAATCTAGTAGGCCAAACCAAATTGATAATTTGAAGAGACTTGCAAAGATAACCAATCATACATAAAAGAATTCATAGAAGATTCAAATATTGTTCATAGATAAACTTGATCATAAACCCACAATTCATTGGTCTCAACAAACACACCGCAAAAGAAGATTACATCGAATAGATCTCCACAAGAGAGGGGGAGAACTTTGTATTGAGATCGAAAAAGAGAGAAGAAGCCATCTAGCTAATAACTATGGACCCGTAGGTCTGAGGTAAACTACCCACACTTCATCGGAAGGGCTATGGTGTTGATGTAGAAGCCCTCCGTGATCGATGCCCCCTCCGGTGGAGCTCCGGAACAGGCCCCAAGATGGGATCTCGTGGATACAGAAAGTTACGGCGCTGGAATTAGGGTTTTTGCTCCGTATCTGATCGTTTGGGCGTACGTAGGTATATGTAGGAGGAAGGAGTACGTCGGTGGAGCAACAGGGGGCCCACGAGGGTGGAGG
>NC_057797.1:500802802-500863213 GCF_018294505.1 Triticum aestivum
TAGGCGCGCCCCCTACCTCGTGGCTTCCCTGTTGGTTACTTGATGTAGGGTCCAAGTCTCCTGGATCTTGTTCGTTCCAAAAATCACGTTCCTGAAGGTTTCATTCCGTTTGGACTCCGTTTGATATTCCTTTTCTTCGAAACCCTAAAATAGACAAAAAACAACAATTCTGGGTTGGGCCTCCGGTTAGTAGGTTAGTCCCAAAAATAATATAGAAGTGTATAATAAAGCCCAATAATGTCCAAAACAGTAGATAATATAGCATGGAGAAATCAAAAATTATAGATACGTTGGAGACGTATCAAGCATCCCCAAGCTTAATTCCTGCCCATCCTCGAGTAGGTAAATGATAAAAACAGAATTTTTGATGTGGAATGCTACTAGGCATAATTTCAATGTAATTCTTCTTAATTGTGGCATGAATATTCAAATCCAAAAGATTCAAGACAAAAGTTTAATATTGACATAGAAATAATAATACTTCAAGCATACTAACTAAGCAACTATGTCTTCTCAAAATAACATGGCCAAAGAAAGTTCATCCCTACAAAATCATATAGTTTACTCATGCTCCATTTTCATCACACAAGAATGCTCTCATCATGCACAACCCCGATGACAAGCCAAGCAATTGTTTCATACATTAGTAATCTCAAACTTTATAAACCTTCACGCAATACATGAGCGTGAGCCATGGAAATAGCACTGTGGGTGGAATAGAGTGTAATGATGGGGGTTATGTGGAGAAGACAAAAAGGAGAGAGTCTCACAGAAATGATGCTAATCAATGTGCTATGGAGATGCCCATCGATTGATGTTAATGCAAGGAGTAGGGATTGCCATGAAATGGATGCACTAGAGATGTAAATGTATGAAAGCTCAACAAAAGAAACTAGTGGGTGTGCATCCAACTTGCTTGCTCATGAAGACCTAGGGCACTTGAGGAGGCCCATTGTTGGAATATACAAGCCAAGTTCTATAATGAAAAATTCCCACTAGTATATGAAAGTGACAACACAGGAGACTCTCTATCATGAAGATCATGGTGCTACTTTGAAGCACAAGTGTGGAAAAAGATAGTAGCATTGTTTCTTGTCATTTTTGGGCCTTTTTTGCCTTTTTGGGAAAATTCTCTATTAAATGATGATCATCACACATCTATTTATTTACAACTCAATGATTACAACTCGATACTAGAACAAGGTATGATTCTATATGAGTGCCTCCGGCGGTGTACCGGGATATGCAATGAACCAAGAGTGACATGTATGAAAGAATTATGAACGGTGGCTTTGCCACGAATACTATGTCAACTACATGATCATGCTAAACAATATGACAATGATGAAAGTGTCATGATAAACGGGATGGTGGAAAGTTGCATGGAAATATATCTCGGAATGGCTATGGAAATGCCATAATAGGTAGGTATGCACTACAAAAAAAAATACACTTCCGTGATGATACGTGTTTGTCACAGTAGGTCGCATTTTTTGTCGTGCATGTACATCCATGACAAATTTATGACAGAATCAAGATAGTCATACCTGTGCTATCATAGAAGTGTTCCATGACATTACCGAAATTATCATCACGGAAGTGTCCACTTCCATGACGATAAATCGCGCGTCACAGAAGTGCTTTCATCAAGGGTGACCGACACGTGGCATCTGTTGGGGAACGTAGTAATTTCAAAAATTTCCTACGCACATGCAAGATCATGGTGATGCATCGCAATGAGAGGGGAGAGTGTTGTCCACGTACCCTCGTAGACCGAAAGTGGAAGCGTTAGCACAACGCGGTTGATGTAGTCGTACGTCTTCATGATCCGACCGATCAAGTACCGAACGTACGGCACCTCCGAGTTCTGCACACGTTCAACTCGATGATGTCCCTCGAACTCCGATCCAGCCGAGCTTTGAGGGAGAGTTCCGCCAGCACGATGGTGTGGTGACGATGATGATGTTCTACCGACGTAGGGCTTCGCCTAAGCACCGCTATGATATGACCGAGGTGGATTATGGTGGAGGGGGCACCGCACACGGCTAAGAGATCAAGCGATCAATTGTTGTGCCTATGGGGTGCCCCCTGGCCACGTATATAAAGGAGTGGAGGAGGGGAGGGGCCGGCCCTCTCTATGGCACGCCCTAGGGGAGTCCTACTCCCACCGGGAGTAGGATTCCCACTTTCCTAGTAGAACTAGGATCCCTTCCAAGTAGTAGGAGTAGGAGAGAAGGAAAGGGAAGGGAAAAGGAGAAGGAAGGAAGGGGGCGCCACCCCTCCCTAGTCCAATTTAGACCAGCCCATGGGGAGGGGTGTGGCCACCCTTTGAGGCCTTTCTCTCCTTTCCCGTATGGCCCATTAAGGCCCAATATGAATTCCCGTAAACTCCCCGGTACTCCCGAAAATACCCGAATCACTCGAAACCTTTACGATGTCTGAATATAGTCGTCCAATATATCGATCTTTACATCTCGACCATTTCGAGACTCCTCGTCATGTGCCCGATCTCATCCCGGACTCTGAACTCCTTCGGTACATCAAAACACATAAACTCATAATATAACCGTCATCGTAGCATTAAGCGTGCGGACCCTACGGGTTCGAGAACTATGTATACATGACCGAGACACATCTCCGGTCAATAACCAATAGCGGAACCTGGATGCTCATATTGGCTCCTACATATTCTACGAAGATCTTTATCGGTCAGACGCATAACAACATACGTTGTTCCCTTTGTCATCGGTATGTTACTTGCCCGAGATTCGATCGTCAGTATCTCAATACCTAGTTCAATCTTGTTACTGGCAAGTCTCTTTACTCGTTCCATAATACATCATCCTGCAACTAACTCATTAGTTGCAATGCTTGCAAGGCTTATAGTGATGTGCATTACCGAGTGGGCCCAGAGATACCTCTCCGACAATCGAAGTGACAAATCCTAATCTCGAAATACGCCAACCCAACAAGTACCTTTGGAGACACCTGTAGAGCACCTTTATAATCACCCAGTTACATTGTGACGTTTGGTAGCACACAAAGTGTTCGTCTGGTAAACAGGAGTTGCATAATATCAGTCATAGGAACATGTATAAGTCATGAAGAAAGCAATAGCAACAAACTAAATGATCAAGTGCTATGCTAACGGAATGGGTCAAGTCAATCACATCATTCTCCTAATGATGTGATCCCATTAATCAAATGACAGCTCATGTCTATGGTTAGGAAACATAACCATCTTTGATCAATGAGCTAGTCAAGTAGAGGCATACTAGTGACACTCTGTTTGTCTATGTATTCACACATGTATTATGTTTCCGGTTAATACAATTCTAGCATGAATAGTAAACATTTATCATGATATAAGAAATAAATAACAACTTTATTATTGCCTCTAGGGCATATTTCCTTCAGTCTCCCATTTGCACTAGAGTCAATAATCTAGTTCACATCACCATGTGATTTAATACCAATAGTTCACATCACCATGTGATTAACACCCATAGTTCACATCGACATGTGACCAACACCCAAAGGGTTTACTAGAATTAATGATCTAGTTCACATCGCTATGTGATTAATACCCAAAGAGTACTAAGGTGTGATCATGTTTTGCTTGTGAGAGGAGTTTAGTCAATGGGTCTGCCACATTCAGATCCATAAGTATTTTGCAAATTTCTATGTCAACAATGCTTTGCTCGGAGCTACTCTAGCTAATTGCTCCCACTTTCAATATGTATCCAGATTGAGATTTACAGTCATCTGGATCAGTGTCAAAATTTGCATCGATGTAACCATTTACGATGAACCTTTTGTCACTTCCATAATCGAGAAACATATCCTTATTCCACTAAGGATAATTCTAACCAATGTCCAGTGATCTACTCCTAGATCACTATTGTACTCCTTTGCCAAACTCAGGGCAGGGTATATAATAGGTCTGGTACACATCATGGCATACTTTATAGAACATATGGCTGAGGCATAGGGAATGACTTTCATTCTCTCTCTATCTTCTGCTGTGGTCGGGTTTTGAGTCTTACTCAGTTTCACACCTTGTAACACAGGCAAGAACTCTTTCTTTGACTGTTCCATTTTGAACTACTTCAAAATCTTGTCAAGGTATGTACTCATTGAAAAACTTATCAAGCGTCTTGATCTATCTCTATAAATCTTGATGCTCAATATGTAAGCAGCTTCACCGAGGTATTTCTTTGAAAAAACTCCTTTCAAACACTCCTTTATGCTTTACAGAATAATTCTACATTATCTCCGATCAACAATATGTCATTCACATATACTTATCAGAAATGTTGTAGTGCTCCCACTCACTTTCTTGTAAATACATGCTTCACCACAAGTCTGTATAAAACTATATGCTTTGATCAACTTATCAAAGCGTATATTCCAACTCCGAGATGTTTGCACCAGTCCATAGATGGATCGCTGGAGCTTGCATATTTTGTTAGCACCTTTAGGATTGACAAAACTTTCTTGTTGCATCATATACAACTCTTCTTTAATAAATCCATTAAGGAATGTAGTTTTGTTTATCCATTTGCCAGATTTCATAAAATGTGGCAATTGCTAACATGATTCAGATAGACTTAAGCATAGATACGAGTGACAAACTCTCATCGTAGTCAACACCTTGAACTTGTCAAAAACCTTTTGCGACAATTCTAGCTTTGTAGATAGTAACACTACTATCAGCGTCCGTCTTCCTCTTGAAGATCCATTTAATCTCAATGGCTCGCCGATCAATGGGCAAGTCAATTAAAGTCCATACTTTGTTCTCATACATGGATCTCATCTCAGATTTCATGGCCTCAAGCCATTTCGTGGAATCTGGGCTCATCATCGCTTCCTAATAGTTTGTAGGTTCGTCATGGTCAAGTAACATGACCTCCAGAACAGGATTACCGTACCACTCTTGTACCGACCCGACCCGAATGGATCAAGTCTCTGTGCTGAAGTGTCATCCCTGGATCGGTATGCTGACACACACATTACTCAAGGATTTATAACAGAGGTAAATCACATGTATAAGTAACGTAAGATACTATTACCTCAATCCAAAATAGCGGAAGTAACAAGGTTGTGGATTCCCATCAACACCAACGGCAAAGTTGAGTGTAGAAATCGTAACCCTAATGTATCACTTACTCGTCGTAAGATATCCTACAACATGAGACGTTGCAGCCACAAAGGGTCAGTACATTGAATGTACTGGAAAATTCACACCAAAGGATAATGATGAATAAAGGCTATCACTACATGCATATTTGGCTGGTGGAAAGGCTCTAGGGTTATAATGTTTTTGCGAAAAGCCAATTTTTCCCTACTGCAAAGGAATACATTTTAATTAACTATCATGGTGGTTGTTGAACATTGAGAATGGTTGACAACATTCTCAATCCCAAATAATAACATCATTAAAGCCCAACAAAATTAATTTAAAGTAACATGATGAGATTCACATGATAATCCAGGTACTACATACTCAAGACGTCCATAACCGGGGACACGGCTAATCATGATTAGTTTATACACTCTGCAGAGATTGCGCACTTTTCCCCACAAGACTCGATCGCCTCCGTTTGGTTTCTCGCACTACATGGTGTTTGAGAAGACGGATGACCGAGACATAGTCTTTCAGAAGCGCTAGCACCTTACGATGGATAGACCGTTACACCTACTTTCCCCTACATCTGCTAGTCTACCCTGTAAGAGTTCGCACGACTTAATCAACTATGCTAGAGCCCATAATAGCTTGTGGCTGCACACAAAAGTTTCTAGCATGAATAATCTCATGATCCCTTTGAGCCTGGGTGGCGGTCCATAAAAAAACAGGCAATCCTGGTCTACCCAGGTGCCTAGACAGGCAATCCTGGAATAACGAGGTGCCTCAATCCACCCAGATGTGTGTTTAAGTTGCCACCTTAAGTAAACCATTAATTAACAATCTCACATCTGTCATGAATACTCTCAAAAAACCGAATCCACGACTACGAGCATAGCATGGCAAATGTAAGCATAACGTAAAAGTAACTCCCAAGGGTTTGATAATAGGCAGGTAATAGGTACTACCTCAACTACTTCCCATCCCACAATTTAATTAGACCCTAATCATGCAATGTTTGAGGATTGATCTAATGCAATAAAACTGGGTATGAAAGGGGATATGATCAAAGTGTGAACTTGCCTGCAATGTTGATGAAGATGATTCGCACTCAAAACTCTGGATAGATCTACTCGTCACACTCTGGTTAATCTATCGTAAGCAAGCAATAGTAACCACACATAAGCAATCACTCAAAAGACCAGAAAGATCGAAGAAGTCGATTCGGAAAACATCAAAACCAAGCAAATAGCTCTTGCAACATAAAACAATTTCTAACAGTGCCAAAATTATGTGAATTTGGCCTTATCAGAAAGTTTAGGTCAAGAGCTTCGATTTGCAAAAAGAATCAACTCAAACGGAGCTACGAAACTCAAGTTATGATCAAACAAAGTTTGAATTCAAATCTGATCTAATTAAAATTTTAAACTTTTCAAAAACATGTTTGAGTTGGATTACTGGATAGAGGAGATCAAGCCAAGCTGTTTTACGGAAGAAAACATAGCTACGGCTAGGGTCTAATGTATAAATACGTAGACTAATTGTAATCTAATTGTAAAAATAATAAACTACGAAGGTATAAGAAGAAAAAAATAAAGAAAGATACCTTTATAAGGCAGAGAAAAGACAACTTTGGAGGGAAGAGACAATTTCGAGAAGTCGCGCCGGAGAGGAGAAATATATTTTTCTTAAATGAATCTAGTCAAACCAAAATATTGATTTAAACACGAATCGGATGATTTTTGGAGACTCTATGGGTCTATATTTATTGGTGGAAAAGAGGCTTAGGGGTCAAAGGCTATGCAATGTGGGACTAAACGTAGACGAAAGTATACGAAACAGAGAAGAAAAGAGGCGGATGGGCCTAAAGGCCTCCGTTTGGCCGCGTGCACGCTGCGGTGCAGTTTTTTTTTACAAAATTCGGCCTAAGAGAAAAATAATGGGGCACCAAAAGCTACTATACTGCGCATGCAGGCGATAAATAAATATGGGACGCACGTACAGTTTAAAAAAAATAGAAACAGAAGGAAAACCGAATAACAAAATAAAATAAAAATTTTATATAGGCATATTATATATCAAAATTTTCAGAAAAAGATTTTCTACGACGTGAACATTTTTATAACTTCAAATAAAATCCACACGAATTCAGATAAATCAAAGAGTGCTACTGTTCTATTAAAACCCAACAAAAATCATTTTAAAAATACTAAAATGATTTCAAATTAATTTTTCTCCAATTTTCTAATGTAGAGAATCATGTTACCCTATTTTCCATATATTTTATTTTTGGAGAAAATTAATTTGAATAAATCTCAAACAACTCCAAATTGAAAATAAATTCAAAAAGACTTTGAATTTGATCCTTTGAAACTCCCAACTCATATTTCATATAATTTGAAGAAGTCATTTTATCTCCTCTCGTGAAAATCATTAAGTTGCATAAAGTTTCAGAATTGGAAATATCTTCCAAATGAAATTCAAATATTTTCAACACCCCTTGTCATTTAAATAATGGAAGAAGTCATGTCATCTTCTCTCCAGGGTTTTGTATTTGAAAAGAATTTGAATTCACGGAGATCAAAATGCAAAAGGTGTAAGTTTGGAAAAGTCATTTTATTCCCTCTCATTTAACTTTTAGAAAGTTTCGAATTCACTCTTTCAGAGAATCAATCAAACAATCAATCAAATCTATCTATTTATTATAACATTCCAAAATTTAGAATTTTGGGATGTTACAAACCTACCACCCTTAAAATGAATCTCGTCCTCGAGATTCGGAGAGGTTAGAAAGAAATCGGTTAGGTTCGGGGTCTCTTCAAAATTTCATCAATCGTCTCCGGGTCTGGGGTGCTACCACCCTTAGAAGCATGGTTACGGTTTCATCAAAACTCATATACTTCATCCATATTGTTAACAGTGTCGGTCTTCTCAGATCTTCAGGATAATTCCTTATCTGGGCTCTTTCGGTAATGGCATAACCTTTTCCTCAATTCTTTTGTCCTTTTATCTTGGTAAGGTTATTCCGAGACTGGGTCTTCTTAGTTGACGGGTCTGGCGCCAGTACTAAACAACTAATCGATATCTCATGGTGGTCAACAATTTATGGTTTCTCCTCACTGTATAACCTACGGTTGGCAAAAGCTGCCTTGTACAAGGGAAAATACTTATACCATTCTAAGTTTTAAGCAAGGTTTTGATCATCGTCACTCTACTATAGGTAAGTCACTCAGATTTACCATCCCATATAGCAAGGCGAACAATAAGAGTAAGTCGTTATGGTGATCAATCCATCCCGCACCCAAATCATTACCATGTATACAGTTTAGTGAATCTCGCATACTAACACTCGGTCATCCTCACAAGCATTGCAGAATTTCTCTTGTCGACGAACGAAGTTCGGATATATCCATAGATTCTGCAAGCCAGACAAACATCTATCATTTCTTCACAACTCTCAGGTTTTGTGTTACTCCTATAAGATCGTCTATTGATAAGGGCATATCCTCTTCCAGGGTTTTTCCTTCAGCAAGAGTGTGCTTGCTTCTTGGCAGGGCCTGGGGCATGTGGGTTATGGCCCATCTCATCACTTGTAGTCTTTGAACTTATCATCGGGCAACTGATCATTATTCCAACTTCCAACTTCCTAGTATTCTTAAATCCATCTAATTGTATTGTCTTCCTTCCTTCTATTGGCACCAAACTAGGACATGTTTACTCAAACTCATCATGGAATTTCCATTGATCCATATTTCCAACATCATACCTCCTTTCTATCCAATAGTAATTTATCTCTTCATCCTCGTGGGATATCCCTCATACCGAGATAAAAACTTATACTTATGAAGTCCATATTCCACTTCATGGAACATCATTATCCTTTCCAGGGTCAAGTGTCCTTACAGGGGAATATTGGCCATCTCTGCATGGCACTTCTTCAACTGGGAAACGTGAAACACATCTTGAACTCCTGACAGTCCTTCGAGTGACTCCAACTTATTGGCCACTTCTCCCATATGCTCCAAAACTCAGTATGGTCCTACAAATCTCGGGGCTAACTTTCACTTAACTACAAATTGTTTACCTCCTCGCAGAGGGGTCACACGAAGACATGCTCTGTCTCCAATTTCATAGACTACCTCCTTGCGTTTTTTTAGTCTGCATAACTCTTCTGCCCGGACTAAGCTACCTTCAGTCTATCTTGAATCAACTTAACATTCTCTTCTGACTCCTTGATCACATTTGGTCCAACAACTGATGGTCTCCAACTTCATCCCACATACTCTTGGGGCATCACACATATCGAGACAAAACTCGTATTCATTTTGTCTAAAATCCACTCAGTGGAGTATCCTTATCTTTTCCAAGTGTCAACGGTTCTTACAGGGTACTACCACCCTTAAAATGCACAAATCTTCCATAGACCATATTTCTCATATCCTTAGAATGGCCAAAAAATTTCTTCATAGAGTAACAACTCATAAAATCCATATCAGTACCAACGATGCTAACTTTATTCATTCTCAAGTGATTACAATCTCTCGCTTTTCCATTACATGTCTCAACTCAACACCTCAATATAAAAGAAAATGTTCTCACTTCTACTACTCCGTTTCTTTTGTTGCAAACTCAACTATCTAGCACAAGTTTCCTTCTCCTTGGGGCATTCTCTGGTAAAGTGCCCTGCTCCATTACAACTAAAACATATTACTTCTGACAAGTATCAAAGGTTTCCTCTTTGGGCAACTGTTGAGGTAGTGCCCTGACTCCTTGCACCTGTAAGAGGGGATACGACTCAGGTCCTTCCTGGAATCCAATCTGCTTCTCTTCCTAGACCTTTCCATGCCAATCATGGCTTCTATTTCTTGTGGGTCATACTCTACTTCCTCTGTCGGGAATTCTACTAGATCCCCATTCAAACAATTTTGGGAGATGTGACCTTCTTCTCCACATGAATAGCAAGACTTACTGCAGGGTTTACTCAGGTCTTCTTTAGGTGTTTCTTCCATATCTTCCTTCATCACGGGTTCTTCTAAAATTTCTATAAGGGCTCCTTTCTTTACTTCTTTCTTCTACTGTATGGTTCGTTGTACCATGGGGTAAATGTGACACTTAGCAGGATAGTGGGTAGTCCCTTCACACAAGAAACAAGTAATCTGCCTAGTTGGGCATTCTTCAACTGGGTGACTTCCTTCACAATTAGGGCATTCATCCTTGTGTTCTTTATGGGTGTGTCCTATTTCTCCACAAATCTTGCATGCACAAGGTTTCTTCATATCCTTTCCATAAGTCTTAAACTTCTGGGACACAAACCGAGACTTTGGCAAAGTCAACTTAAATTCTTTCCAAGTGGTTATTCCTTGCCATCAATTGATGGTTTGGTACATCCTCCACGAAGTAGCAACACCTCTTTCAAAGCATTGAAGAGCATGCTGGGTCATATCCTTTCCAACTATAGGGTAATTCTCCATGTGATCCTCCATGTTCTGAATCCATTGGTCCGTGTCCAATTGACTCATCAGTCCAGAAAATATAAGCTCATCTTCATTCATCCTCTATTGGGTCCATGGATTTGGGGGTGAGATAAGAGAGATAGAGAGGGATACACACAATACAAACAAAAGTTTTGAAAAGACAGATTTTATTTGTGGCTGTCGGGAAAAACATCAAACAAATGACAGCTCACAAATGTCGCATCTAACGTAGGTAGATAACAGGGGTTGGGTCTTCTAAAGGTTAATAAATCTTCAAAGTCATCAAACTCTTCAAGTCTTGTTCATGCCTCCAACGGCTTCTTCCGATCATGCTTGTCCTTCTCAAGTTCTTTTGCCAGATCATCTCTGTTGGCGCAAGGTCTATCATGACGTCCTTTAATATTTCTGGAGTTACATTCCAAACTTCTGGGTTTCAACATCCTTGGTGTGAACCATGGTCCTACTGTCCTTCAGTTCCTGACGAATCTTCGGTATCTCGAGGTTTTTCTCCTCTAGCTTGGCTACTTTCAGCTTCTGGTTCCTGAGTTCTTCATGAAATACCTCCTTGTCTAATACGGCTTCATGGAGCTCCACCTTAAACTTCTTGATGTACTAGTCCAGATCCTGGTGATACACCGGCTAAGGTTAAAACTTCATCTTACTAATAGGTGCTCCATCAGCCTTCTTCCATCAAATCCATTCTAAAGAAATGCATCCTTAACTCAGCACGATGACAATAGCATCAGCATGCGATGACATCATGGATAACCGTGTTTCTGCTCTTGTCATTTCCATGAGCTATCTCTCCATAGTTGATATCTCATGCCTTAGGGTTTTCCTTGACAAAACTTCGAGTTCTAATGCTCCATGTTCCGGTCTTTCTTCGATACACCTTGATCTTGGGTATTGACAACTTCCATAGTCTGCCAAGTTCCATAAGGGGTGCCTTCCTAGGTCATACAAATCTAGAAATTGTACAGGGCCTTCAAATTCTCCTAGTCTTTGGAGTCTTCAACCGTTGCAGTTTCCATTATTATAATGTATGGTAAAATTCTCTTCATTCCGAATGGTCTCAGTTGTCCGATATCTTATACTTCTTGAAGTGGTCTCATCAGCCGAAACTTCGTGTGGTCAAAAGGGGAAAGGGGTATGGTCTCACTAAAGGTAATATTTGAATAAGCTCAGAAGAGAAGAGAGGTAAAAGATCTTTTTGAAAAGAAAGTTGTAGAGAAAATATTTCCTATGGGCTTGCCAGTTTCTAGGGGTCACGTCCTACAGTCAACATGTGCTCTGATACCATCTTGTAGCGACCCAACCCGAATGGATCAAGTCTCTGTGCTTAAGTGTCATCCCTGGATCGGTATGCTGACACACATAGTACTTGAGGATTTATAACAGAGGTAAATCACATGTATAAGTAACGTAAGATACTATTACCTCAATCCAAAATAGCGGAAGTAACAAGGTTGTGGATTCCCATCAACACCAATGGCAAAGTTGAGTGTAGAAATCGTAACCCTAATGTATGACTTACTCGTCGTAAGATATCCTGCAACACGAGACGTTGCAGCCACAAAGGGTCAGTACATTGAATGTACTGGCAAATTCACACCAAAGGATAATGATGAATAAAGGCTATCACTACATGCATATTTGGCTAGTGGAAAGGCTCTAGGGTTATAATGTTTTTGCGAAAAGCCAATTTTTCCCTATTGCAAAGGAATACATTTTAATTAACTATCATGGTGGTTGTTGAACATTGAGAATGGTTGATAGCATTCTCAATCCCAAATAATAACATCATTAAAACCCAACAAAATTGATTTGAAGTAACATGATGAGATTCACATGATAATCCAGGTACTAGATACTCAAGACGTCCATAACCGGGGACACGGCTAATCATGATTAGTTTATACACTCTGTAGAGGTTGCGCACTTTTCCCCACAAGACTCGATCGCCTCCGTTTGGTTTCTCGCACTACATGGTGTTTGAGAAGACGGATGACCGAGACATAGTCTTTCAGAAGCGCTAGCACCTTACGATGGATAGACCGTTACACCTACTTTCCCCTACATCTGCTAGTCTACCCTGTAAGAGTTCGCATGACTTAATCAACTATGCTAGAGCCCATAATAGCTTGTGGCTGCACACGAAAGTTTCTAGCATGAATAATCTCATGATCCCTTTGAGCCTGGGTGGCGGTCCATAAAAAACAGGCAATCCTGGTCTACCCAGGTGCCTAGACATGCAATCCTGGAATAACCAGGTGCCTCAATCCACCCAGATGTGTGTTTAAGTTGCCACCTTAAGTAAACCATTAATTAACAATCTCACATCTGTCATGAATACTCTCAAAAAACCCAATCCACGACTACGAGCATAGCATAGCAAATGTAAGCATAACGTAAAAGTAACTCCCAAGGGTTTGATAATAGGCAGGTAATAGGTACTACCTCAACTACTTCCCATCCCACAATTTAATTAGACCCTAATCATGCAATGTTTGAGGATTGATCTAATGCAATAAAACTGGGTATGAAAGGGGATATGATCAAAGTGTGAACTTGCCTGTAATGTTGATGAAGATGATTTGCACTCAAAACACTAGATAGATCTACTCGTCACACTCCAGTCAATCTATCGTAAGCAAGCAATAGTAACCACACATAAGCAATCACTCAAAAGACCAGAAAGATCGAAGAAGTCGATTCGGAAAACATCAAAACCAAGCAAATAGCTCTTGCAACATAAAAAAATTTCTAACAGTACCAAAATTATGTGAATTTGGCTTTATCAGAAAGTTTAGGTCAAGAGCTTCGATTTGCAAAAAGAATCAACTCAAACGGAGCTACGAAACTCAAGTTATGATAAAACGAAGTTTGAATTCAAATCTGATCTTATTCAAATTTTAAACTTTTCAAAAACATGTTTGAGTTGGATTACTGGATAGAGGAGATCATAACGAAGAAGTGGGCGTTGGTTTCGTTGGATTTGCACAAACGAGTAAAAAGTTATGTTGTTTGAAAAATCAGGGCCAAGCTGTTTTACGGAAGAAAAAATAGCTACGGGCTACGGTCTAATGTATAAATACGTAGACTAATTGATAATCTAATTATTTTATCATATTATTCTAAAAATAATAAACTACAGAGGTATAAGAAGAAAAAAACAAAGAAAGATACCTTTATAAGGCAGAGAAAAGACAACTTTGGAGGGAGGAGACAATTTCGAGAAGTCGCACCGAAGAGGAGAAATATATTTTTGTTAAATGAATCTAGTCAAACCAAAATATTGATTTAACCCGAATCGGATAATTTTTGGAGGCTCTATGGGTCTATATTTATTGATGGAAAAGAGGCTTAGGGGTCAAAGGCTAGGCAATGTGGGACTAAATGTAGAGGAAAATATACGAAACAGAGAAGAAAAGAGGCGGATGGGCCTAAAGGCCTCCGTTTGGCCGTGTGCACGCTGCAGTGCAGTTTTTCCTTTTTTTACAAAATTCAACCTAAGAGAAAAACAATGGGGCGCCAGAAGCTACTATACTGCGCATGTAGGCGATAAATAAATATGGGCCGGACGTACAGTTTTTTTTAAATAGAAACAGAAGGAAAACCGAATAACAAAATAAAATAAAAAATTTATATAGGCATATTATATATCGAAATTTTCAGAAAAAGATTTTGTACAACGTGAAAATTTTTATAACTTCAAATAAAATCCACACAAATTTAGATAAATCAAAGAGTGCTACTGGTCTATTAAAACCCAACAAAAATCATTTTTAAAAATACCAAAATGATTTCAAATTAATTTTTCTCCAATTTTATAATGTAGAGAATCATGTTACCCCATTTTCCATATATTTTATTTTTGGAGAAAATTAATTTGAATAAAACTGACATAACTCCAAATTGAAAATAAATTCAAAAAGACTTTGAATTTGAACCTTTGAAACTCCCAACTCATATTTCATATAATTTGAAGAAGTCATTTTATCTCCTCTCGTGAAAATCATTGAGTTGCATAAAGTTTCAGAATTGGAAATATTTTCCAAATGAAATTCAAATATTTTCAACACCCCTTGTCATTTAAATAATGGAAGAAGTCATGTCATCTTCTCTCCAGGGTTTTGTATTTGAAAAGAATTTGAATTCACGGAGATCAAAATGCAAAAGGTGAAAGTTTGGAAAAGTCATTTTATTCCCTCTCATTTAACTTTCAAAAAGTTTCAAATTCACTCACTTTCAGACAATCAATCAAACAATCAATCAAATCTATCTATTTATTATAACATTCCAAAATTTAGAATTTTGGGATGTTACAACTCTGGTGCGGATTTCACTCTGGTCTACCTACGAGGTTCGGTAGTAACTTGATCTGAAGTTACATGATCATCATCATTAGCTTCCTCACTAATTGGTGTAGTAGTCACAGGAACAGATTTTTGTGATGAACTACTTTCCAATAAGGGAGCATGTACAATTACCTCATCAAGTTCTACTCTCCTCCCACTCACTTCTTTCGAGAGAAACTCCTTCTCTAGAAAGGATCCATTCTCAGCAACAAATATGTTGCCTTCGGATCTGTGATAGAAGGTGTACCCAACATTTTCTTTTGGGTATCCTATGAAGATGCACTTCTCCGATTTGGGTTTGAGCTTATTAGGTTGAAACTTTTTCACATAAGCATTGCAACCTCAAACTTTAAGAAACAACAGCTTAGGTTTCTTGACAAACCATAGTTCATACGGTGTCGTCTCAACGGATTTAGATGGTGCCCTATTTAACGTGAATGTAGCTGTCTCTAATGCATAACCCCAAAACGATAGTGGTAAATCGGTAAGAGACATCATAGATCGCACCATATCTAATAAAGTATGGTTACGGCGTTCGAACACACCATTACACTGTGGTGTTCTAGGTGGCGTGAGTAGTGAAACTATTTCACATTGTTTTAACTGAAGGCCAAACTCGTAACTCAAATATTTTCCTTCTGCGATCATATCGTAGAAACTTTTATTTTTGTTACGATGATTCTCCACTTCACTCTGAAATTCTTCAAACTTTTCAAATGTTTCAGACTTGTGTTTCATCAAGTAGATATACTCATATCTGCTCAAATTATCTGTGAAGATCAGAAAATAATGATACCTGCCACGAGCCTCAATATTCATCGGACCACATACATCAGTATGTATGATTTCCAACAAATCTGTTGCTTGCTCCATTGTTCCGGAGAACGGAGTCTTAGTCATCTTGCCCATGAGGCATGGTTCGCAAGCATCAACTGATTCATAATCAAGTGATTCCAAAAGCCCATCAGCATGGATTTTCTTCATGCGCTTTACACCAATATGACCTAAACAGCAGTGCCACAAATAAGTTACACTATCATTATTTACTTTGCATCTTTTGGTTTCAATATTATGAATATGTGTATCACTATGATCGAGATCCAACGAACTATTTTCATTGGGTGTGTAACCATATAAGGTTTTATTCATGTAAACAGAACAAACCATTTATTCTCTTACTTAAATAAATAACAGTATTGCAATAAACATGATCAAATCATATCCATGCTCAACGCAAACACCAAATAACACTTATTTAGGTTCAACACTAATCCTGAAAGTATAGGGAGTGTGCGATGATGATCATATCAATCTTGGAACCACTTCCAACACACATCGTCACTTCACCCTTAACTAGTCTCTGTTCATTCTGCAACTCCCGTTTCGAGTTACTACTCTTAGCAACTGAACCACTATCAAATACCGAGGGGTTGCTACGAACACTAGTAAAATACACATCAATAATCTGTATATCAAATATACCTTTGTTCACTTTGCCATCCTTCTTATCCGCCAAATACTTGGGGCAGTTCCGCTTCCAGTGATCAGTCCCTTTGCAGTAGAAGCACTTAGTCTTAGGCTTAGGACCAGACTTGGGCTTCTTCACTTGAGTAGCAACTTGCTTGCCATTCTTCTTGAAGTTCCCCTTCTTCCCTTTGCCCTTTTCTTGAAACTAGTGGTCTTGTCTACCATCAATACTTGATATTTTTCTTGATTTCTACCTTCGTTGATTTCAGCATTACGAAGAGCTTGGGAATTGTTTCCGTTATCCCTTGCATATCATAGTTCATCACGAAGTTCTAATAACTTGGTGATGGTGACTAGAGAATTATGTCGATCACTATCTTATCTGGAAAATTAATTCCCACTTGATTCAAGCGATTGTAGTACCCAGACAATCTGAATACATGCTCACTGCTTGAGCTATTCTCCTCCATCTTTTTATATATAGAACTTGTTGGAGACTTCATATCTCTCAACTCAAGTATTTGCTTGAAATATTAACTTTAACTCCTGGAACATCTCATATGGTCCATGACATTCAAAACGTATTTGAAGTCTAGATTCTAAGCCGTTAAGCATTGTGCACTAAACTATCAAGTAGTCATCATATTGAGCTAGCCAAACGTTCATAACATCTGCATCTACTCCTGCAATAGGTCTGTCACCTAGCGGTGCATCAAAGACATAATTCTTCTGTGCAGCAATGAGGATAAACCTCAGATCACAGATCCAATCCGCATCATTGCTACTAACATCTTTCAACTTAGTTTTTCTCTAGGAACATATCAAAAATAAAACAGGGAAGCTAAACGCGAGCTATTGATCTACAACATAGATATGCTAATACTACCAGGAATAAGTTCATGATAAATTTAAGTTCAATTAATCATATTACTTAAGAACTCCCACTTAGATAGACATCCCTCTAATCCTCTAAGTGATCACGTGATCCAAATCAACTAAACCATGTCCGATCATCACGTGAGATGGAGTAGTTTCAATGGTGAACATCACTATGTTGATCATATCTACTATATGATTCACGCTCGACCTTTCGGTCTCCGTGTTTCGAGGCCATATCTATTATATGCTAGGCTCGTCAAGTTTAACCTGAGTATTCCACGTGTGCAACTGTTTTGCACCCGTTGTATTTGAACGTAGAGCCTATCACACCCGATCATCACGTGGTGCCTCAGCACGAAGAACTTTCGCAATGGTGCATACTCAGGGAGAACACTTATACCTTGATAATTTAGTGAGAGATTATCTTATAAAGATACCACCAAACTAAGCAAAATAAGATGTATAAAAGATAAACATCACATGCAATCATAATATGTGACATGATATGGCCATCATCATCTTGTGCCTTTGATCTCCATCTCCAAAGCATCGTCATGATCTCCATCATCACCGGCATGACACCATGATCTCCATCATCTTGATCTATATCAATGTGTCATCACATGGTTGTCTCGCCAACAATTGCTCTTGCAACTATTGCTATCGCATAGCGATAAAGTAAAGCAATTATTTGGTGCTTGCATCTTATGCAACAGAGAGATAACCATAAGGCTTTTGCCAGTTGCCGATAACTTCAACAAAACATGATCATCTCATACAACAACTTATATCTCATCACGTCTTGACCATATCACATCACAACATGCCCTGCAAAAACAAGTTAGACGTCCTCTACTTTGTTGTTGCAAGTTTTACGTGGCTGCTACGGGCTTAGCAAGAACCGTTCTTACCTACGCATCAAAACCACAACGATAGTTTGTCAAGTTGGTGTTGTTTTAACCTTCGCAAGGACTGGGCGTAGCCACACTCAGTTCAACTAAAGTTGGAGAAACTGACACCCGCCAGCCACCTATGTGCAAAGCACGTCGGTAGAACCAGTCTCACGTAAGCGTACGCGTAATGTCGGTCCGGGCCGCTTCATCCAACAATACCGCCGAACCAAAGTGTGACATGCTGGTAAGCAGTATGACTTATATCGCCCACAACTCACTTGTGTTCTACTCGTGCATAACATCAACGCATAAAACCTAGGCTCTGATACCACTGTTGGGGAACGTAGTAATTTCAAAAATTTCCAACGCACATGCAAGATCATGGTGATGCATAGCAACGAGAGGGGAGAGTGTTGTCCACGTACCCTCGTAGGCCGAAAGCGGAAGAGTTAGCACAACGCGATTGATGTAGTCGTATGTCTTCACGATCCGACCGATCAAGTACCGAATGCACGACACCTCCGAGTTCTGCACACGTTCAACTCGATGACGTCCCTCGAACTCCGATCCAGCCGAGCTTTGAGGGAGAGTTCCGCCAGCATGATGGTGTGGTGACGATGATGATGTTCTACCGACGCAGGGCTTCGCCTAAGCACCGCTACGATATGACCGAGGTGGATTATGGTGGAGGGGGCACCGCACACGGCTAAGAGATCAAGAGATCAATTGTTGTGTCTATGGGATGCCCCTGGCCACGTATATAAAGGAGTGGAGGAGGGGAGGGGCCGGCCCTCTCTATGGCGCGCCCTAGGGGAGTCCTACTCCCACAGGGAGTAGGATTCCCCCTTTACTAGTAGAACTAGGATCCCTTAAAAGTAGTAGGAGTAGGAGAGAAGGCAAGGGAAGGGAAAAGGAGAAGGAAGGAAGGGGGTGCCCCCCTCCCTAGTCCAATTCGCACCAGCCCATGGGGAGGGGTGCGGCCACCCTTTGAGGCCTTTCTCTCCTTTCCCGTATGGCCCATTAAGGCCCAATACGAATTCCCGTAACTCCCCGGTACTCCCAAAAATACCTGAATCACTCGGAACCTTTCCGATGTCTGAATATAGTCGTCCAATATATCGATCTTTACGTCTCGACCATTTCGAGACTCCTCGTCATGTCCCCGATCTCATCCCGGACTCCGAACTCCTTCGGTACATCAAAACACACAAACTCATAATATAACCGTCATTGTAGCGTTAAGCGTGCGGACCCTACAGGTTCGAGAACTATGTAGACATGACCGAGACATGTCTCCGGTCAATAACCAATAGCGGAACCTGGATGCTCATATTGGCTCCTACATATTCTACAAAGATCTTTATTGGTCAGACCGCATAACAACATATGTTGTTCCCTTTGTCATCGGTATGTTACTTGCCCGAGATTCGATCGTCGGTATCTCAATACCTAGTTCAATCTCGTTACCGGCAAGTCTCTTTACTCGTTCCGTAATACATCATCCCGCAACTAACTCATTAGTTGCAATGCTTGCAAGGCTTATAGTGATGTGCATTATCGAGTGGGCCCAGAGATACCTCTCCGACAATCGGAGTGACAAATCCTAATCTCGAAATACGCCAACCCAACAAGTACATTTGGAGACACCTGTAGAGCACCTTTATAATCACCCAGTTACGTTGTGACGTTTGGTAGCACACAAAGTGTTCCCCTGGTAAACGGGAGTTGCATAATCTCATAGTCATAGGAACATGTATAAGTCATGAAGAAAGCAATAACAACAAACTAAACGATCAAGTGCTATGCTAACGGAATGGGTCAAGTCAATCACATCATTCTCCTAATGATGTGATCCCGTTAATCAAATGACAACTAATTTCTATGGTTAGGAAACATAACCATCTTTGATCAATGAGCTAGTCAATTAGAGGCATACTCGTGACACTCTGTTTGTCTATGTATTCACACATGTATTATGTTTCCGGTTAATACAATTCTAGCATGAATAATAAACATTTATCATGATATAAGGAAATAAATAATAACTTTATTATTGCCTCTAGTGCATATTTCCTTCAGCATCCACCGTAACGGAACGCCGTTAAGCTATCGGGTCGGGTTTTGGATCCGATAACCCGTTAACAGCCCCGACCAATGGGAAATTTCCACGTGTAAAATTCTTATTGGCCGAACGAAACACGTGTCAGCTCGTGAGTGGGTCAGATAGGCGCCTATGATATGTCGACACGTGCCACGGCCCACCACTGGCCCATTTAGCTTACAAAGCCGGCCTATTTGACTTGGTCAAAAGTTAATCGGCAGGCCCATGAAAAGCCTGTTAATGGTCTCTTCGCAAATAGCCCATTTTACGGCCCGGTAACTCACAGCCCATTAGGCCCTAAAGGAAATCGGCCCAACAACATCATGTGGGTCGTCGAATATAACACCAGCCCATTTCACTTTTGGCCCATGTATGGCCCATGATGTCTTTCGGCCCATATGAGGCCTTCGTATCTTTCGGCCCTTTACAGGCCCATGGTGACTCTAGCCCATAATGAACAGTAATTTTCTTTATACCCGTTAACGGCCCGTGATTTACATGGCTGTTTCTAGCCCGTGTTAGCTTTCGGCCTATTGACGGCCCATACGTTCTTGGGCTCCTTTTCGGCCCTCGATTACCCCCGGCCTGTTACTGGCCTGTTCCCCTAATGGGACAAGTTCGGCCCATGGCAAGAGTCGGCCCATTACTGGCTTGTTCCCCTAATGGGCCAAATTCGGCCCATGGCAAGAGTCGGCCCGTTACTGGCTTGTTACCCTAATGGGCCAAATTCGGCCCGTGGCAAGAGTCGGCCCGTTTCTGGCCTGATAACCCGTTGCACCGTTTCTAGCCCATCCTATATTCTGGCCCATTAATGACCCGTTATGCCCGTGACAGGATTAAGCCTTTGTTGTCCTACGGCCTGTTACCGTGCTGGGCCGATACCAATTTCGCCCGATTATGGCTCATGTAGACCCATTTATCCGACGGTCCGAGGCCCACCGATTACAGGCCCATTTATCGACGGCCCGTAGGAGACCCATGGATCCTACGGCCCGTATATGGCCCATGGTAGTTGCGGCCACTAGCAAACCAGGGAAAAAGAAGACTAGGAAATAAATAAGGCCGAAACTAACGCTAGGCTATTAAGGCGATTGCATAGATTACATCCACTCGGCATCAAAGATCGCCACCAGTGCAAATATAGGGAACACCCTAGACTATACAAAAATGGCTTGCTATTTTCTTCAGCTGGTGGCTGCACGTTAAGAATAAATTTTGTATCGCACCAAAACAAATTACAACTACATAACAAAAGGAAGGCTGGCATAAAACTTAATAGTCTAGCAGATAAATGCACCACCAGAAGTTCAGAAGCTCAGTTCATTTGACCTGACTGTTATGTTTTCATGCTGTATTGTCCGATGGAGCACCATAACCCTCGCCTTCATTTCCCCTAGGCTCCTGAACAACATAGCAAATGTCTGATAGTCTGGTTTCAAAATCATGCATATCTTGACGACATTGAGCAATGTTTCTCCTTGTTTCACAAAGGGTCTCTATTAGGGAATGGACTTGTGTCTGGAGCGCAAATACAACATTGCTTTGAGCTTGCATATCTTGATCATGAGGCAGTTTGGATGATATTGCCTTAACAACCAACCTAGTATTACGCAGGAACGTGCTTTTGGCACTGTTAGTGGACAGGTACTGACCCACTACAGCAAGAGCTGACATTGCGGTTATAGTTGCCTCGCCACCTTCAGAAGGTGGTGGTTCCACCATTTTTTCCATAGCTCGCTAAAAAGTTGAGGTTTTACATTAGTAGTACCGGAACAGAAGATATTAAGGAGGCTGCAAAACCAAACAAAATAGCTTTGGTCTATATACATAACTTATTCTGGTGAACCCATGTAAAATATTAGTTGTATTTCATTGCAAAGTACATAATAAAACCAGGTTCCAAACATATGACCATGTACCATCGCTAATGTATTGTCTATTTCTTCACATTGTATTAAGGGCTAAGGATAAAGAGACGAAGTTTATAATACGGTAAGCATAGTATGACATCATTCATATCACAAAACAAATGAGAACAGACAAACAGGCAATTGTAACGTTGTGTGGGCAAGTCCAGCACGGAACTAGATTACGGGTCAAGATCGAAGGAACATCACTCCTCTATTTTAAACCTTGTAAGGTGCAATGATACGCTAAGACAATTGTGTATAAAATTGAAAAGAGTAATAGACATTGGCTGCAAACCATGCAGTTCAAGGAATAAGGACTTACAACTGCAGCTTTGACTGGTGTAGTCATGCCCTTCTTCTTGCTGGTGTGACAGTCCTTGAAGATTTCCACAATGTTTGGTTCATGTACTTTTTGGTCCTTGCGGGCTTTCCTTTGCATTTCGAACAAGTCAATATAGATCTGATAATATGGCACAGCGAAAAGAGTGAAACAACAACTAATTACAAGAGCCTCGCAGTGTGCAATATAGCTACGAGATCCCGTCGTCTGTTGGAATTTCACTTTCATACGGTTGGCCTTGTTCTTTGAACAGTTCACCTACAAGAAGATAGATTTGTGTGGCACATGCGTAAATAGGACTTCAACATGTGATCTGATCACATATATATAATGTACCTGATACTTCGGATCAGACCAGTGTTTAACAAGGCCCCTCAAGTCTTCATCCGATATATTTTCCACTGGAGATGTTTGGGGAAGTTCACTGTTAGCCTTGCCTTCAAAGTGAGTTTTCCTCAAGTTATACAGATACTATCGCAGAGCAGACTTGAAAACATGGGTGCAAGCTTGCCTGGTTGCATCATCTTGGCTATCCAACTTGAACCTCATCTGTTGAAAATTATGGGAGTCTCACTGTCAGCAACCTAGAAAGTATGGGACAGAGCAAGACGATATTACTAGTTTCCATACATAACCATACTTATAGATAAATGGTCAAGGAAGGTGTTGAACTGGGTTTCGTCTTTGTCATTCCTGTACTGAATCCAAGTTTGGAGGATACGTACATGACACCTAACGGCAACCGCTGCCTCTGATACTAACTTGGCTGACTCTGTAGCATCACGTGGCCTTTTTAAACATGCCTCAAAACGGATCTCTGTTCTTCCTCCTCTAGATTTAGTTAACCTATCGAGCATTATCCCTGATGTTTGTTTCCTCTTGCGCCTAGGTGCTAGTCCAACAACGAACATAGGAAGTGTTAGTGTACATCAAACTATGAGACTACATATAAAGAAGCATGCAATTGTAACTTGACTCTAGCAACTACCTTCTTGCTGTTGAAGCTCACAAGGTTCATCTGATATTGCCAACTCGTCTTGTGTCAAGAGTGCTTGGGAAGTAGTGTCAGGTGGCAAGGGAGCTTGGGAATGTGCTGCTAGCTCAGTTGACGCACGAGTAAGTCTTGCAGCTGGTAGTACTATGGTAGGTGTTGCAAGAACTAGGGATGTCTCTGCTTGTTTGGTGGCAGCTATTTGTTTCTGTTTGGCTTTTTTGCAACTCGTGTAGCATGGGATGCCATGTTTGTAGAGTTTTCCGCTGGACTTTGACCTTCTATTGCACCATCAGTACCAGTAGAATCTATAGGATTCATCCACTTCTCATTCCCTGCCATTCTGTGTTTCTTCCTCTTTCTCTATGCCATGTTTAGTCAAGCCGACAAAAAAGTGAATAACAATTTAGTTCTTCAGAAGAAATTGATGCGTGATGCAGACGAACTGAACTTTGATGTTAGACAACCACATGATAGGAGGATGTAATATGTATGAAAAACAGGACGGAGGAGATAGCCAGAACTATGATGTGTAAACTAACAAGAAGACATTTCACTAAATTAGAAGCAAGGCAATGGAAGGTAGACACCATATGAAAAATGCTACAAATATCGCTCTGCCAAGTTAACAGTGTCTCATCATAAATGGCATTTAAACAAATGTGAAGCAGTACAAGAAATAAATCATATGCAAGATGCAAACAACATCACACTACCATGTTAGAGGTCTCTCATCATTAGTGCCATTGCATATTCACAACTTATGATGTTTAAACTAAGGAGAAGGCATTTCAACAAATTAGAAGCAATGAAAGCTAGAGACCATATGAAAGATGCAACGAATATCACTCTACCAAGTTAAAACTGTCTCGTCATAAGTGCCATTTCAACAAATTAGTAGTACAAGCTAGAAAAGAATGTGAGATGTAACCTATATCACACTCCGAAGTCAAACGTGTCTTATGATAAGTGATTGTTGCAGGTTACACAACAGTAGTAATTTGATGTAAGAACATGGTGTGATAGACAGATATTGTATGTTCTAGAAACAGGAGCACGTGTCTTATTCAAGTATAATGTGTAAAGTAAGCAGATGGAATTCAACAAAATTAGAAGCAATACAAGCTAGACATCACACATAACATGCAACCACATATAACAGTGCCAAGTTAGAGGGAGCACCGGTGATGCTGCACTAGGGGAGACGTGCTCATCATAAACACAGCTTTGTTGAGTGTCTATGCATGTGTTGTCTTGGAAATCATCTTGGGGGTGTCGAGGAGTAGAAACTGTTGAGGCCCTCCGTTCGGAAGGAGCACCTTTATCAGCTGCCTTGCTAACTTCCTTCCGCTTTATTAATTTTGAATTGTCAAGTAAAACCGACAATAAAAAGCAATAAAATTCTCTCTTCAGAACTCATTCATGCATGATACTGACAATCACTACTTTGATGTAAGGAAAACACATGATACCAGGATGGAATATGTACGAAAAACAGGACAGCATGGCATGTTCACAACTGTTTGTGTAAACTAAGAAGAAACCATTCCAACAAATAAGAAGCAATGCAAGCTAGACACCACATGAAAGATGCAACCAATATGACTCTGCCAAGTTAAAAGCGTCCCATCATAAATGGAATTTCAACAAATTAGAAGCAGTGCATGCTATAAATCATATGAAAGATGCAACTAATATCACACTTCATACACTAAAGGTGTCTCGTCATGTTGATTGATGCGGGATACAAAAAACAATAGTTTTATGTAAGGACATGCTTAATAGACAGATGTACTATGTACTAAATACAGGAAGGCATGTCATATTAACAAGTATAATGTATAAGCTAAGCAGACTAGCACATGCAGTTTAACCAGATTGGGAGAATTACAATCTAGACACCATATGCAACATGCAACCACATATCACGCTGCCAAGTTAGAGCAAGCACCTGCGATGCTAGTGTAGGGGAAATGATGTAATCAACTACAGAGCTACGTTCACTATCTTCATCTAGCATTTCTGTTTCTTGAGAATCATGTCGGGAGGCTGACGCTGCATTCTTTAAATGAGGAGTAGTCCCCTTGCCTGCCTGCCTCGTCATAAGTGATTGATGAGGGATACACAAGAACATTAGTTTGATGTAAGAACATGGTTAATACACAGATGTACTAGTATGTACCAAAAACAGAAAGGCATGTCATATTCAAAGGTATAATGTGTAAGCTAATCAGATGCAATTGAACCAAATTGGAAGCAATACAAGCTAGACATCCGGTGGAGTGGTGAGCATGATCATCTAGGACCTGAGAGCCTGGTGGGAGGCGGGCTGCTTCGCCACCATCGCAGCTTTTTAGTTGGCTTCCAGGTGATGCCTATCTTTGCTGGGCTTGTCACTGGCTCGGCCAGTGCCCTGACTAGCTATTTGTCTTCTGGTGCTCACGGGATGGTGGTTCATGTAAAAAAAATATCTTTCCTTATCTTACCGACTTCGGTCTTTCGAATACAAGCTAGACACCATATGGAACATGCAACCACATATGACACCGCGAAGTTAAAGAAAGCACCTGGGATGGTGGTTCATTGCGAGCGAGGTCATCAACTCCAGAGCTACGTTTACCGTCTCCATCTGCTGACACTGCACCCTTTATAGCGCTGTAACGTGTCTTGCCTACCCGCATACAAAGCTGGAGCGACTTCTCTCTTTTCTTTTTGGCTTCTCTCATGGCAGCAGAGTCTGAAATACCCTTGCATAAAAACACAATAGTGAGAGTAAGGGTGAAGTGTGTGCAGAACTAGTGCACTGTAAAAAGTAGCAGATAGCAGGTGGCTGAAAAATAAATGACAGGAGACATATGATAGCTCTACAACATTGCATGGCAAACAAAATTAGATTCTACTCCGTATGATTTTGTAATATATGAGCACAGGAAATGCAGGTACTCCTCCAGCACACCACCACATGTGGTCATATCTAAGATAACAGTCGACTGAAAATAAATAGGTCAGTCGATTTTTTTAATGAACCGTCCGATCTATAAGGAACGGGCAGATGGCCTTCATCTACCTCCCGCCAGTCACTGTTGACGATCTTTCTCGAACCGCCAGGGACCACCAGCCCAGACCCCTACCTTCGCCGCCTCGCCCTCCCATCGACCTCACACCACCGCCATGCTTGGCAGCGCCCCCAGGCCATCCCTTTAATCCCGGCCGACCTCCAGATCGGGCGCCAGTAGCTCTAGGCCGCACATGCGCCTAAGATAAACACCAAGGCGCTGCTTCCCTGGCGTAATAGGCGTACTAGCTCCTGTTACGCCGGGGAATGCTTCCGTTAATTGGGAATCAACTGGCCAGAAATTGAAATTCAGGGGGGCGACGGACCTCTAGCTAAGGTGAAATAGTATATGAGGAGAAACCTTGTGCATCATGAGTTACTAGGAACATCTAGTATCAAGAAGAAGCAGTCAACTAGTGTCTTCTGTGGGATGAATACCGTGCAAGCAGAGACATAAGATTTGCACGAATAAGGGAAGATGAGTACCTTTTTCGGTTGCTGTCGGTGTCAAAACCGGCGGATCTCGGGTAGGGGGTCCCGAACTATGTGTCTAGGCCGGATGGTAACAGGAGGTAGGGAACAAGATGTTTTACCCAGGTTCGGGCCCTCTTGATGGAGGTAAAACCCTACGTCCTGCTTGATTAATATTGATGATATGGGTAGTACAAGAGTAGATCTACCACGAGATCAAGGAGGCTAAACCCTAGAAGCTAGCCTATGGTATGGTTGTTGTGTATGGAGTTTTTCTGCCTACAGACTACAACCCTCCGGTTTATATAGACACCGGATAGGGTTAGGGTTACATAAAGTCGGTTACAATGGTAGGAGATCTTGAATATCCGCATCGCCAAGCTTGCCTTCCACGCCAAGGAAAGTCCTCTCCGGACACGGGACGAAATCTTCAATCTTGTATCTTCATAGTCCAGGAGTCCGACTGAAGGTATAGTCCGGCTATTTGGACACCCCCTAATCCAGGACTCCCTCAGTAGCCCCTGAACCAGGCTTTAATGACGACGAGTCCGGCGCGCAAATTGTCTTCGGCATTGCAAGGTGGGTTCCTCCTCCAAGTCCTTCATAGAAGATTGTAAACACCGAGAGTAGTGTCCGGCTCTTTAAAATAAGCTTCCACATATTGCCATAGAGAGAATAATATTAACACAAATCAAATCTGCTAATGTATTCCGCAGTGCGTCATCACACTACAGCCAAGTCCTTCACTCGAATTGTTTTCACTTTTCCACCTCAACGCGTTTTGCGAGGCGGTTTCCTTGGCACGTCTTGTCAAAGCAGAGATCGTGTGCTCCCCTTTTACGGGATTCTCATCAATACGGACGTGGGTAACCCAATCATGCCCATTAGCATGTTTTCTTGATTAAAGGCGAGTCCCAAACGGTTACGGGGAGGGCTCCTGGTATTCAACCTCTTATAAAGAGACCAGGGCCTTACTCCTTTTCTCCAATCCCAAAACAAGTTCGCCCGTCGCCTCGAGTTCCAACACCCTAGGCTTCAAATTCCGGGCGCCTCAGACCTTCGACAATGTCCGGTTCCGACCTTCAAGGCTGATGGATGCCCTCCTCCGTCATGGAGGAGGACGTGCTAAAGTTGAGAGAGGCTAAGTTCTTGACCGCCGAAATTTCGCATAGGTTGCCTACTCAAAGGCAGGCTATTCCCAGTCCCCAGCCCGGTGAGAGCGTAGTGTTCATGTCTCACTTCCTTCGGGGGTTAGGCTTCCCGATGGATCCCTTCGTGAGGGGGCTGCTGTTTTATTACGGGCTGGAATTTCATGACTTAGCTCCAGAGTCCATCCTCCACATTTCCTCATTCATCGTTGTGTGTGAAGCGTTCCTCCGTGTTACTCCTCACTTCGGATTATGGCTCAAGACTTTTGGAGTGGAGCCGAAGATGATCGAGGGACGGCACACAGAGTGCGGAGGCGGTGTCATAAGTAAGAATGCTGATGCTCCATGGCCCGAGGGATCCTTTCAAGAGGAGCTCGGCTTGTGGCAACGAGAATGGTTCTATATCACCACTCCCAGGAGCGCCAAGTGGGCGGCGCCTCCTGCCTTTCGCTCGGGTCCCCCATCACGGCTAGCGTCATGGGTCAACAAAGGATTAGATTGGGAGTTATCCAAAGACGTGCCCTTGTTGTAGGGCCGCATCAGGGATCTCTTAGAAAGAGACCTCAACCTGGTCAAGGTGACGCAGGTCATGCTGATTCGCCGAACACTGCCCGGCAAACGTCGCTCCCTTCGTCCATGGGAGTTTAATCCGGAGGGACCATGAGTTCTCCATCATTTTATGGGCGCAACGCCCGTGGAGATGTATAAACTGTTCTTCGGATCACAAATGATGTGTCCGGATTTGACCGAGGACACAGGCCTAAGCTGCAATCGCCCGGATACCGAAGTAAGTAACCTTGTGCCCGGACCTACTATCCATATAATCGTCATAAACTTGCCCCTAAAAGAGCTATCCTTTTAAACAGGAGTGGATAGCGAAGGCAAAGCTGATCAGGTGTCCGGCTCCCCTTCCCGCCAGGCCGGATCCCGTGCTTGTCAGGATGTTGAAGATAATGCCTTTGGAGGGAAGTAAGGGGAAGGACAAGGGAACTATGGGCTCCTCGAAGGAGGCTGCTCCGAAGGGAGGAACCAACAATTCCTCTCCCAATGGGAAGAATAGGGCCGCCTCTGACAACCCGGAGACCATGGCCCCGAAGCGGGGGAGAAAATCCTCGTCAGAGGGTCCGACGCCGGGGAGTTCCTCGGCCGAACTACGCCCTCAAAGGGATCAGCCCTCCAGCATGCCGTAACTAGAGAGAGGTTTTCCTTTTGAGGGATGAGAGAAATCCTTGATTTATATCTGAGAAGATTAACCGAAATTTTACCTTGTAGCTTGGACCTCAGCCCTTCTCAGCAGAGCTCGTCTTCAGGGGATCTCCTTCCGGAGATGATGGAGAGCGGGACGCCTCCCCCTGCCGTGCCGCCTAGCGAGGCGGGCGACCCTGAGGTGTCGTCGCGGAGGGTTTCTCCAAATCCGGCAGGGGCGAAAGGTGGCTATGCGGCCCCCCGAGGTTCTCCGCGTTCGGCCTTCGAAAGAGGTCATGGGCGAGCCCGGCACCATCTGGTGCTCGGCCGGAGGAGCTAAAGATTCTGCTGGGGCGAGCTTCTATCTCAGAGGAGCACCGTGCATTGATGGGCACGGTGATTGAAAGGATTTCATCCACAGAAAGCGGATTGCATGAGGCCGTCAAAAGTTTACTGACGGGTTTTGAGGTACGTTAGATAATGTACACTTTTGTCAGTTGCGCATAAGTAAGATGCGCCCTGTGTAGATAGTAGCCCCTGAGACTCTGTGCGTTGTCAAGAAATGACGGCACGCAGAGGATCATAATCCCAGGTCTAAGATGTCGCCTTTGAATGTAGGTGGCGAGGTGTCCGGAATCAAGCCGAACTGATGATGTGGCCGAACTAAAGCGGCAACTGGACATGGCAGATGCCGACATTGCGCTTGTCAACAAGCGGCTTGATGAGGCTCAAGGTATGTAATTCTTCGGGCGGCATCAGGTAAGAGGGGCTTCATGCCAGTGTCTTACAATGTGTGTGCTTGACGTAGATGGTACGGCCGCCGTGGAGAATCTTAGGGCAGAACTTGCCCGAACTAAGGAGCAAGCCAGAAAAAGCGATGCGGCTGCCGAGAGGCCCTTGAAGAGCTGAGAGCCGAATAGGCTGCTCATTGCCGAAGCAAGGAGGAGATGGCCGAGATGGCCAAAAAGTTAAAAAGCGCTACCGACCGTTGCAGACTTCTTGAAAAAGAAGACCAAGCGAAATAGACGGACTTAGAGGAGGCCGTTGCCAACGCCAAGGACGCGCGCTCTGCGATGAGAGCTGCGAAGGAGGAGCTGCGTCAGGCCGAACAGATTGCGGCTGGAAAGCCCTTTATGCTGCGAAGGAAATTTTGTGATCCTAAGTTTGCTCCGTTGGACCGGATGTGGAGTGTGGAGGATACCTATCTGGACTTGGCAGCGAGTGCTGCTGATGCGACCGAACACTTTCAAGATCAGAAAGATCGCGAATTGGAAAAGCTTTTCTGGTCGCAGTTTCACAATCCAGAGCGTCCATTGGCAGTGGATGATCGTTTGGCTCAATGGGCCGAACTGAATAGGTTGTCTGGACTCGCCATGAAGTACGTCATGGGTCACCTGTGGCCGGGGAGATCGGAGCCGAAGAGTTATTTCAGCTTGGTGCAGCAATTCCTTGACGCGGTGCCGCGTATAAATGCAATGAAGAGGTCAGCATGCATAGAGGGCGCTAGGATGGCTCTTGCCCGTGTTAAGACATACTGGGCAGAGATGGAGACCACCGTTGTTGCATCCCGAGATTCGGACAAAAGCCGAGTACCCTCCGAGCACTATTTTCAGGAAGTTCTTGAAGGCGCTCGTGTAATAGAGACACAGTGCCCGAAAGATGCTATGTTATGACAGCATATGTAATTATAAAGTAATATTTTGATAAACTGTAGTGGCCTTTTTATACTTGTGCCTCCAAGTATTGGGAACACCTCCTGTGCGGCCGTTTTAAGATATATATATATATATATATATATATATATATATATATATATATATATATAATCTGAAAGATGGCAGTCGTTGGCTTCAGCCCCCACGCACATAGTGCGGGGGTGCTCGCAGAAGACGCATTTTCACACTTAACCCAACGTCTTGGTCCTACAAAGGAGGTGATAGCGCAGCGGGCCAGGCAACCGGACTATAATGCTTTAACACTTTCACTTAGCCATAGGGGTTTGACAATGAGACTCTTTAGGTAGCTCCTTGGTGGCAACTGCGCTCGTCCGAATTCAGGGCGCGTATGTGCCTGACCGGGAAGCGGCCCTTCGCTAAAGCGGAAGAATCCGATAGATTCCGATAGGTCATCGAGTGGCTGACCAGTCTTACGCTACATCATGACAGTCAGTTTTCGGCTTTCTCTACTGAGGTGCTCGCCTGGCCGAACCGGGGGCACAATCGCAGTAGTTCTCCTGGTGCTACCTTAGCCGATAGAGCGGAATGTAAGGTAGCCGAACTCAGGAGCCGGGCAACCCAACATTTGACCAAAGACATGATTCGGAGCTGATGCATATAATGCCAAAAATCGCGACGCCGAACACTCCCTAAGGTGTTCGGTCTTTATGAGTGCGGGCGAAACAACACTCTTTATTAAAAAAGCCCCTAGTGTCCAGGTACATGCAAAAATTCTGACATGGCCACATGCCAAGACGCCAGCCTCCTCCTTGGTTATATCAGAAAGAAAAAACCAGGGGATGTGTAGCAACAAGAGACAGTAAAAAAGGTTTATGCAGGGTCTTAATCTAAAAAGAATCCTTTAGGACGGGTCCCTACTGCACGTCTGCGCTTGTGTCTCCGTTGTGCCGTATCCTGGATGGGCGCCGCACGACGTTCATCTGTAAAAGAGAGGAACTGAGTTGAAAATGGGTCGTGCCAAAAAATTTAAAATAAGGAAAGTATAAAGTAAGATATATAAGATTGAGCTTTATTGTCTCTTATCGTATATGCGTGGAGCCCCTAGTGCGGGGGTATATGGCTTCTAGGCCTGCATCAATGATGATTTTGCACCAAACTCGTCTATCCGCGTTCGTGGTCTTGAATGACCTATTTCGAAGTTTTTTTTGCCCGGTGAGGCCATTTTGCTGTGGGGCTGTCAAAGCGGCCGCACAGTCCTCCGCTTGGGGAGGCTCACTTTAGTGCTTCCCCTTCAAAGAGATGATGCCTCGTGGATCGGGCATCTTAAGCGTAAGAGATGCATAATGCGGTATTGCGTTAAAGCGAGCGAAAGCTTCGCGTCCCAGTAGTGCTTGATAGCGACTTGAGAACGGGACGATATGGAAGGTCAGCTTTTCGCGGCAGAGGTTATCGGCAGAGCCGAATATGACTTCGAGGCGGAGAAAACCCATACAATGGGTGTCCAGACCATGTATTATCCCTTGAAAGGAGGTTTTGCTGTGGCGGATTCTTGCTAGGTTTATCCCCATGTGCTGGATTGTATCCTGATATATCAGGTTTAGTCCGCTGCCGCCGTCCATAAGGACATTTGAAAACTGGAGTCCGCCAATTATTGGATCGAGTATCAAGGCAGTCCAGCCTACATTCTTGATATTCCTAGAATAATCTAGCTGATCGAAGATGATCGGTTTTGACAACCAGTGGCAGGACCCTTTGGGGATGGGCCGTGCGGTGCATACCTTTACGGGCGCCGCACGTTTTGTTATGTGAAGTGAGTTCACTGTTTTTACTTCTTGTGGGAAGTTGTTTTGTTTCCTGGTGCTCTGCTTTTGGGGTTCATCCTCGTCTTCGCTTGGTGTGTCGAGCCCCTTGTGTTCGGCATTGAGTCTGCCGGATTGTTTGAAAACCCAACAGTCTTTGTGGGTATGGTTAGCAGGCTTCCCGGGAGTACTGTGTATCTGACATATCCTATCCAGGATTTTATTTAGGTTGGATGAATCGTCCCTATTATCCTGGGGGGGGGGGCGATTTTTCCTGATTTTGTCGTGAGCCTTTGAATCCGGCATTGACTGCCGTGCTCTTTGGACTTTTGTCCTTAATCCAGCGACGGTCCTTGTTGCGTCACGATTTTCCATTTCCATCCCTAGTTTCGGATGTACTTGGGTCGCTGGGGCTGCGCCTTGCCAACCAGCTATCCTCCCCTGCAAAAAAGAGGGTCATGAGGCTTGTTAGTGCGGCCATTGTTCTTGGCTTTTCTTGGCCGAGGTGTCTGGCGAGCCATTCGTCTCGGACGTTATGCCTGAAAGCTGCTAAGGCTTCGGCGTCCGGACAGTCGACTATCTGATTCTTTTTAGTGAGGAATCTATTCCATAACTGTCGAGCTGATTCTCCGGGTTGTTGAGTTATGTGACTAAGATCGTCTGCATCCGGAGGGCGGACATAGGCCCCTTGAAAGTTTGCTCGGAAAGCATCGTCAACCTCTTCCCAGCTTCCAATTGTGTTTTCTAGAAGGCTTTTAAGCCAATGCCGGGCTGGCCCTTTAAGCTTAAGGGGTAAATATTTTATGGTGTGGAGATCATCTCCTCTAGCCATGTGTATGTGGAGGATATAATCCTCGATCCAGACTCCAGGGTCTGTTGTTCCATCATATGCCTCTATGTTTACGGGTTTGAATCCCTCTGGAAATTCATAGTCCAGGACCTCATCGGTGAAACATAGGGGGTGTGTGGCGCCCCTGTATTTGGGTGTGCTGGATTCTGATGATGGCTTTATTGCATTGCTTACGAGAGCTTGCTTTCTTGGCCCATAAATGGACCTAACTGGGCCATGATGCGAATCCTTAAGTGGGTCGCATGCTGATTTAGGTGCGGCGCCGCTTACCGCTTTATGGGGTCGTCTATCCGACCCTGTGGCTTTCTCATTTTTTGAATGCGAGGGCTCGCCTCTTCATCGAATTCGGGCAGTAGCTTTCTTTTCGGATAGCTTTTAGTGCGGCGACTGTTGGCGTATTTATCTACGGTATTGATTACTTTGCTCCATCTAATCCGGAGTGCATCTTCCGCTGTTTTTAGCTTCCGCTTCTGCTTTTTTAGGCTGCGTGCAGTTTCAACGAGCCTCTCGTGGAGATTCTTCTGCTCCATAGGTTTATCCGGAGTGAGGTCGTCCGGAATGCCATTTTCGCCGGAGGAGGGATGTTCGGTTTCTCTATTCGTGTTGCCCTGTTCGGACGGTTGCTCTAAGGCCTGCTCGTCGTCTACCGGCTCGTCCTGCTCTATGGCCGGGTTTTTGTCGAGGCGGGGCTTGGGTCGGCGTTTACGCCGACGTTTTGATTGCTTTTCGGGGAGTCGATCTCCCGTCCCATCCCCTTTTTCCTCATTGTCGCTTCCTTTAGGGGTATCCACCATGTACACATCATGAGATGAGGTGGCTGTCCAATGCCCTATGGGCGTTGGTTCGTCGGTATCTCCTGCATCGTATCCATGCTATCGATGTCTCCGGAGTCTAAGTTGAGCACGTCGTTTAAATTGTCGACAGTGGCTACCAAGTGGGTGGTGGGTGGGCTTTGAATTTCCTCATCGTCCGCATCCCACCCTCGCAGACCGTAGTCCGGCCAGGGCTCTCCTGATAAAGAGAGAGACTTAAGAGAATTCAGGATGTCGCCAAAAGGCGAATGTTGAAAGATGTATGCGGCGGTGAACTCCATTGTCGGCGCCCAATCGGATTCGATCGGCAGGGGCGCGGGGGGTTCGGAGTCCGGAAAGGAGTCCAGATCCTCGGAGTCACGGATCATGCAGAGTGTGGGGCTAGTGTTCGGCTCGATCGCCTTTGAGATTGCAGCCCCCAAGGTGACGTCCAACCATTCATCCTCGATTGGCGCAATAGGCTCCGAGTTAGGGGTCGGAACCGATGCGTGTGCGGCCTCCAGGACACTGTCCGAAGGCAGAGCTAGATCATGCCCCTCGAGATAGTGCAGCGTGCTTCGCCGTGGCTCGAACCAGTCGAAGATCAAGTCTCCATGGATGTCAGCCGTGTAGTTTAAACTTCCAAACCTGACTTGATGGCCAGGGGCGTAGCTTTCGATCTGCTCCAGGTGGCCGAGCGAATTGGCCTGCAGAGCGAAGCCGCCGAAGACGAAGATTTGTCCGGGGAGAAAAGTCTCACCCTGGACCGCATCGTTGTTGATGATCAAAGGAGCCATCTGGCCTAAAGGCGACGACACAGAGGAACTCTCAATGAAAGCAGCAATGTCGGTGTCAAAACCAGCGGATCTCGGGTAGGGGGTCCCGAACTGTGCGTCTAGGCCGGATGGTAACAGGAGGCAGGGAACATGATGTTTTACCCAGGTTCGGGCCCTCTTGATGGAGGTAAAACCCTACGTCCTGCTTGATTAATATTGATGATATGGGTAGTACAAGAGTAGATCTACCACGAGATCAAGGAGGCTAAACCCTAGAAGCTAGCCTATGGTATGATTATTGTGTATGGAGTTTTTTTTGCCTACGGACTACAACCCTCCGGTTTATATAGACACCGGATAGGGTTAGGGTTACATAAAGTCGGTTACAATGGTAGGAGATCTTGAATATCCGCATCGCCAAGCTTGCCTTCCACGCCAAGGAAAGTCCTCTCTAGACACGGGACGAAGTCTTCAATCTTTTATCTTCATAGTCCAGGAGTCCGGCTGAAGGTATATTCCGGCTTTCCGGACACCACCTAATCCAGGACTCCCTCAGTGTGGTCACCTCCACATGTCGCGCTGATCTTCTTCTTTTTACCAGGGAAACTGATGTTCTAGAGGGTGCAGGCTTGGACGAACCCATGGCCAAAATGTTGACTGTGTTACCGTGGCCGTATGTCGGCGGAGGGGAAGCAGATCCGAGGCGGCGAAGGACGGCGTAGCAGGAACAGCTCCGGTGCGGTGGAGGGTGGCGAAGTTGGAGCAGCAGCAGTGAGGCGCAGGACGGCGTGGTTGAACTGGCTCGGGTATGGACGGCTCGGCCTCGGCTTCAACTACTAGCCGTGGAGGGCGTTGCGGTTGAGGTTGCGGTGGACGACGATGTCGGGATATCGGTTCCGGCGTGATGGAGGAGGGCTGCGGTTGATGGGTGGGATGGGGTGGCGGACGGAGGACGCTGGGGTTTCGCGGCTGGTGGAGAGGTAGTTTTGGCGCCCACGGAGTATGAATGGGGAATCGGACGGGTGGGGGGAACCATGTTTCGGTCTGGGATGCGCTTGTTTTTGGCTTTTTTTAAAAGAAGATGGGACGCGCTTGTTTGAAATTTGGGGAAAGTACAAACTTTGTCCCCCTCTTAAATTTTAGACCTACTGCAGGTCGGGGGTAGGATGGTAATCCCATGTGTCCCAAATAGTGGGCGGGAGTGATTTCGGCCGCCGCATGTGTGCTTAGGCGGCCATTGTGTATGAATGTTTTTCGGATGCGGTTGCGTGGCGTCTAGATGAAGCAACAAACCTACCCCGGTTTAGACCTTTGGACGTCGGGCCGGTAGGTTTCACGGGTCGGAGTTATTAGAAAAGTAATTTCCTTGTACTACCAAACATTGGTCTCACGCGGTTTCGGGCGAGTAGAGGCTCTTTTGGCGCTTCGTTCGAAATTTTGAAACACAAGCATTCATGTTTAGAGTACTCTTGAACTATTATGATTGACCTAAATAGACAACGTTATATTTGACCTTGTATGTTTGAAAACCTCATTAAATTATCCGCTTGTTTTTGAAATTTTGACACTTGAAAATCCTATAACTACGATTATTTTGGAATGGAGGAGCTAAATTTGAAACTATTTTGTATACGACTACATATGCTATTATGTACAAAATCAGAGCAAAGATTGGTGCCCCCATAATTTAGGTACGGTTTACAAATGCCATGATATCAAATTCAAATAATTGAATGGACTTCATGTTGAATTCAATTTTTTTAAACCACCTTAAGTTGAATTCAAATGTATGCTAGTTCATAGGTAGCTATTTATAATGTCCATTGTGTAACTTTCGTATGTATAATGTGCTTTACACACAACATGAACTATACTCACGATTATATTCGATTGCTAAAGCAATGCATTGTCTGGACTTCAAAATACTAACTATGTGGATCAATTGTGTCTAATAATAACATAGACATGCTCAAATTCGATAGAATCAAGATGTCTGATGGATCAATGATCGCTCCTTATGCGAATTGCAAATATCATGATCCCATCCTAATATTTGGATACAATTTATATATTTAATCAATGTGTAGAGCAGTCTTTTACGTGTAGTTTCACTCTCCATCGGTGGTCTCTCACACATGCTCACACACTCTCTCCCGAGGTGTCTTTATCACACACATGCTCTAGATATAACCCTCCCTCCCTCTCGTAACCATTTACAACTATTTCCACTATCCTTTATCACAAGCACTCTTCCTCTCGCAAACATACACACGCACAATCCTCATCGACCCTTTCTATATACATGGACCTGACTACGTGTCTCATGTACGCACATTATCTTTACGACTGTCTCGCATGCATTGTCTCACACCTCTCTTCCTAATCGACGAGAATGATTCTAGCAGAGCATTCTGTAGGATGACCCTTAAAGTTAGGTTGGATCAATAGTAATATCAGAGATAAAGGGGTTACCTTAGTCCGAGAACCTAGGGTTACAAATCCTTGCCGGCTTTGTCAGTGGACACAGAGTCCTTCACAATTCTGCTATCTTTGTCTTGTATAACTAGTCATCCATGGGTCTTCCTAAATGTGTCACGGTTCGACCAATGTGGCACAGGACGGAACCGAACGAAGGGCCTCACCTCGACCCATCGGACCTCACGCGGTGACACACCCTCTGCCCCCACGTCTCATTATCTTCTCACACCCACACATACCAACACAAACACCACACACACAGAAAATTTCTCCTGGTGCCTCTAGTCCCTCCCCCTTGCATATACACACTCAAGGGAATGGAATCTCTTGTCGTGACATCATATTCGTCTCTCTGTCTCTCTAGACCACTCTCATTTCTCGTGCTATCTCTCCCACGCCCCCCCGGTCGGCCCCTCTATCCATGCCTCTCTCGAATATGTAATACACACACATACCTCTCCAGACCCCGCCAAATGCATCAACTACACATTCACACATGTTACATCACGTACCCCATTGATCTAAAAAGCCCTCTCTTCACGTTTATTTTGCATACAACATTCCTTTTGAATAAAGTGTGGCCAAACAATTATTTTAGAGTTTCTACATATATACAACATTACAAAGTTATATGGAGGAGTACGAACGCTAATTTCCATTGCATGGTGCCCACAATGATATTTATTCCGCACTGTGAATTTGTATATTTTTATACTATATAAAAAGTTAGTCATAATAAATAGAAATGAAGAGCATCTCTCTCTCTCCATCGCATACCCCCCTGTACGCCCCTTTCACGTATGCACACAAAACTATCTCCAGGTCCTCTAAAAGTAAGCCCCCAGAAAATTCACGCATGTTTCATCTTTCTCTCGCGATATATGCAATGACGATCATTGTATTTGAAGCGAAAGCACGATACGTACATTAGACTTCAGAATCCACTCATTACGGTCACCATTTATGTTTAGTGGTTATTATACAGTCACGGGCTCACCGTATAACTCTGTATTTGCTCATGACATGACTAGTTGACCAGTTAAACGCTCCACGTGGCACCTCTAGTGTTGCATCACATTATCTCACTACCATCGTGCCCACCTGTCGACTTGTATCTACTCTACATCTACACTCTTATAAAGTACATAAAATACACTCTTATAAAAACAGAGTTGGTGATGATGGTGTGCCTGCCATCCTGCAATATAGGCCATCCGATTTATATCTGACGGATAGGAAAGAAACTATGGCAATTTTGCAAAAAGGTACCCACACACCTCTCCACATTTGCAAATAAGGCCTTCCCTCGTTCATCCTTTTCTCTCACAAGATAAATAAGTCATACAAATGCATCTTGATGTTACATGCAACGCACGGGCATCTTGCTAGTAAGAATGAAAAAAAACGACAAAAAAATATTTGGACGGTGGTTCGAAGTCATGACCGCGGGCACAACGGACAAGGTGGCCTTGTATTGGTATGCTGAGCCGTCTGTTTTAACACACATGAGCTGGTGTGGTGATTATACACACACGCACGCATGCACATGAACTGCATCCATGCAACACATGCACCCATGCATGCACGCAACACTGACATTTACACACGCAGCCACGCACGCACGCACGCATGCATGCACACACCGGTACACCACACGACCAACACACACTCTCACGCTCAAGTGCTCAACCTACACATGCATGCGCACACATCAGGCCCTGACAGACACATACACAACCAGGTGATTCCCGCGCACGGGTTGGAGCCTTGTCGCGCCTGCGTAAATTTGTGTTTATCTGACCTTTTGCCTATGCGAACTGACAGGTGGGACCCACAAGGAACGTGGTCAATTTAACTAGTAAACATGGCGTCACGCAGACTATTTGGCCGGTCAACAGAGTGCAATGCGATGCTGAACTGTGAGCAAGTGACCGTATAATCACCGCAAAACGTATATAGTGACCGTAATCAGCTTATTCTGAAGTTCGGTGACCGTATTATGCTTTTCTCTCTGTAGGCCCTCCAAAAGTACATCTCTACACGTTCTCGCATGTTACATCTAACAACTATGCAATACAACACTACTACTACACTCTAACACAATAAATCATATGTGTTTTTAGTTTCACTAGATATCATATTGTTACTTATAATTATTCAGTTTGCATACATTAAAATTGCCTTTGAAATGTATGGCCAGTATCATCTACGCGCGGGAAAAATCCCACCCTTTCTTGTTTAATCGGGTTTGTATCGATGGATCGTGCGAAACAGCAAAACTATAGTACTATACAGTACAAGTGACAGTTCACTGGGCCGTCGTGTCGTCTACTCCTCCATCGTAAGAGTGGAGCGCCCGCTTTCATAAATCTTCTAGTCCCTTTCGCCGACATGTGGGACATCAAGCTACCGGGTCCATGTGCCATACCGGAATACAGTGCAGAGCAGCCGGGGTGAAGCACCCCGGTCATGGTGCCGGCATAGTAATGAGTAATGAGGCGTCAAATCACAAAGCCGCACCTTTCCCGCAGTTAAGTTGGAGGGACGAAGCAACCATCATTTCACTCGTTGCTGAATCCGCTTCTCCCTCATCTTCTTCAACTTAACCACTTGTTGCTTCTACCGTTGTTCTGCCTCATGTGGGACGCGGATCGGCTTGGTAAAGCACTGACACGTGGGACCGCATGTTAGCAAACCGTGAGGACAACGTCCTCCGAAAATAAGAAGCCTAATCCTAGACTTACAAAGGGCTGCGTAGCTGCTACGTATACTTTCCATCTAATCTATATATGCCCCCCTGATTTTTAGGTGGGGTGGGCCTAATCCTCTCCTTTAATCCAATCAAATAGTCCCACATCACATCAGTTCGTAACTTTACGTAAACCATTACGTGGATGTAGCGTTGCTCAAATAAGAAACCACCCCGCCATCCGCACGGCAAAATAACCTCCTTTTTACTAATCTTGATTCTATAATTTTTTAGATCAATATAATTGAGATTTGTATAGATAGCACACAGGAGCAAAACCAAGTGGTACGGTTAAGGGCATCCACAATGTGTAGCCAAATGTGAAAATAGCTTTTGGCATCATGGGAACCATTGTGGACGGTGTTGCCAAAGCCAAAAAGATGGAACCGAAGCTCCCTGATTGATTCATTGAAGGAATAGAAAAATGCAACATCTCTCCTCTTTCTCCCATGCTTGGACGCATGTAGTACAGTATAGAGCACAGAGTCTACTCCCCTGTCCCTTCTATCACAAATCACAAAGCAGTGAGGCGTCAAATCCCAAAAGCACGGACGAAGCAACCATCATTTCACTCTTCGCTGACTCCGCTTCTCCATCGTCTTCTTCGACAAACCATCTCACCGCACTAGTACTCCTAGTAGTACTCCCTCCGGTCCTTTTTTTATCTGCATCTAGGAAAATTTCGTTTTCCCCGCAATGCTCTGTGCATTGGCATTTTTTCGCTGCTCTTTCCAACCGGGCCCTCCATCCCTTTCCACCGCATGCGTGCCTGCAGTAATCCCATCTCTCTTTCCCATGTGCTTCGCATCTTCCCAAGGCAGAGAGAGCTGCTTGCATGCAGAAACAGGAGAGAGAGCGAGAGGCACATGCGTGCAGAGAGATGGACAGGGGAGAGAGAGATGACATGCATGCATGCGGAAGTGAGAAGGTTGGTTTGCATGGCACTGCATTAATCAAGCGATGAGGAGTGAGATGGTTAGCTCTTTGGTCTTTGGAGAAAAAAATACGCATTAATTGACACGTGAAACGAGGATTTGTATCGTTTAAATCCTGCGAAGGAAAACCCCGCCTTTCTTTTTTAACACTAGTACTCCTAGTACGTACGTACTTATCCTGTTTGGGTCTAGGCCTTGCATTGCCAAACTTTGCCACACATTTTTGCCAAGCTTGCCTAAAGTTTTCAAAATGAGAAGGAGGTACACTTGCGCATGGCTGTCGCGGTCGCACTGCACCCTCACACGGTCGCTCTTGCACGCCGCGGTCGCACCGCACCCTCACACAGTCGCTCATGCACGCCGCAAACCCAACCAAGGGAACGCACCCTCACTGACACATTGCTGTCGCATGTGAACAAACCGAACTCAGCCATCCTATCGCTGACACATCATTTTCGTTCATAGAGTATGTTTATCCAACCGCATGTTCGGAAGTATCCGTATGGCCCGTGCGGTGGTCTGTTGGGGAAGAAGAAGAGGTGAGGAAGAAGGAAAGAAGGGTTAGGAGACGTAGGATATTCATCCAACCGCCTGAAATGGTAGACTGAGCCAAGTCAGGCAACTTGCATAACAAATGTATGTTTTTACACAACAAAAGATCCATAAAAACAACAACATAAAGAAAAACTATCACTGCTCGCGAAAAGAGACGGCCTCGTCGTCTTTGGTTGCCGACGAGAACCAGCCGTCGCTGCCAATGTGTGTCTCTGCACCGTGGTTGTCCTCGGCCTCCAGCTACTCGTTCAAGCGGAGCATCCGGGCTCTCTGCACGGACGAGAGCACAGCCCGGTTCAAGTCGATGATGTCCGGTTCCACCTGCAGGAGGGCCTCGATGGCAGTGGCATCCGGGCGCTCCGTGTCGAGTCGACCCTCCGCCACCCGGTTCAAGTCCAGGACGTCCGGTTCCGCCTGCAGGAGGGCGTTGATGAGAGTGGCATCCGCACGCTCTGCATCGAGTCGAGCCTCTGCCGCCCGGTTCAAGTCCAGGACGTCCGGTTCCGCCTATAGGAGGGCCTCGATGGCAGCGGCATCCGCGCGCTCTGCCTCAAGTTGAGCCTCCACCGCCCGGTTCACATCCACGCCATCCGATTCTGCTTGCAGGAGATCCTCGATGGCAGCGGCATGCGCGCGCTCCGCGTCGAGTTGAGCCTCTGCCTCCCGGTCCTCCTTTAGTATCGCCATGTTGAACCGCTGGTCCGCCTGCACCATGGGGGACTCGGACGCCGGCACGAAGTCGACGTCCATCGTCTCATACCCATTGGGGCCTTCTGCGCCTTGACCTCCACCATGAACATTGGATCGGCTTCCTCCTCCTCGTAGCTTGGCTCCAGAGAACTCGAGGATTGGCCCGCCGCAAAGTGAGCTTGGGAACGAAGGTCTGTGGTGCCGACCGTCGCCGCGATTTCTGCGCGGCGCTCCGGCATCAGCATCTTGTAGTAAGTGATCTTGCGGCGCACCATGGCTTTCCGGCGAACTAGGGGACGCTTGATGCAGACTAGGGGATCGAAAGGTGGGGGAATGGGCTGGAGATTTGGTGTGGTTTTAGGGTAGTGACTGGCGTAGGCCGAGCAGCGAAGGTTCTGGTGTGAATAGTGGTTCTGGTGATGACCGGTCAATCGGTTTTGACTGTACATCGCTCTTGTCGCGTTCGCGTTGCAGCCCGGCACGTTGGACCCTCCACGTCGCTCACCGAATGGAACACACTTCGTCTTGCGTTTTCGCTCGCTTGCGGGACCGCAGTTGAGAGCAAACCGACGTCCCTCCCCCTCCCCCGCACGCATCATTTATTATACCACCACTCCCTCCATTTTATGTGGAGTAAATAAAAACAGAGGGAGTATACTACGGATGAGGATCCCCTAACGTGGCTGAACCCAATGAGTAACTGACATGCAGGGCCTAGCAAGCATGGGGTCCGCCAGTAAGTGACCGAAAGGGAGGGTAAGGCAGGGATACCTACGTCAAAGGATCCACTTCCACTATACTGCATTGACCAAATGTTAGAGTAATAATATATGACATGCAACTTACACAAATGTTAGAGTAATAATATATGACATGCAACTTACACAAAGCATATAGGGTCTAATGCGTTTTTCGAGGCTAACTTTGACCAAATGTTAGAGTAATAATATATGACATGCAACTTACACAAAGCATACGGTCAAATTCGTATGTGAATGGAGTTTCCAATGATATAATTTTCACATTATACATCTCATGTACTATTAATCTTGTCAATAGTCAAATTGGAAACCATCTCGAGTACAAATCTAGGAGTACGTACGAATCTAACAATATTGATTGGGTGTTGTTGAATGTTGATACCTTTTTGATCAAAGTAGAGATACTTTGACTACACATAAAACTTATATGTAAACTAGAAAGGATAGGAGGGAGTATATTGTACGTTCAAAAATGAAACAAACATTGAATACCCTTTATATATGATTTGCAGATGCTATGATCATCGGTTCAAAATTTTGAATCCGCCTTAGGTATCACGTGCCCCCACTCGTTCCCTCTCGATTTCATCTTGGGGTCTGGAGATCTATTGAAGAGGACTAGGGTGGGTACATGCGAATGATACTCGGCGGAATGTTCAAATGAGGCATGCGGGAGGATGGACTCGACTGGAGGGCGACATGATCGATGGAGAAGAGGGTTGGAGAGGAATGAGAAATAAGCAAACGCCACATGATTATACTTGAATGGCTCAAATAAACAATAAGTTGTCTCGCTTGGCCTACATACTGAAAGGACTAATGTGCAACGCGGAGCACTGATGCTCGAATATGGCCGGGAAAACAGGGAAACCGACATGTGGGGCAGACTAGTCCAATGGAGGAGCTGGCCCACGACCTCCTCGCCACCGACAACCGTTCATGTGGGTCGTTGGGGCCAACAACAGGGCGCAGCTCCAGCACCGCCTCTGGACACGGCGACCGTGGTGAGTGACACGCTCATATCATAGCTAGACACGGTCGGTTTCAGTGTGCCGAGGGTGGTGTTAGTGCTGTGGAAAGACCAACGGTATGTTTGGTTTGTGCCCAAGGTTGCCCCATCAAAGCATCCGGTAGCCAAAATTTAGGTTGAGGTATTGGTTGCCCATGATTTGGCCGACATTGGCATGATGTCAGGACCCCGACTCGATGTCACATCGATCTAGCTTGTAACACCTCATATCACTTTGCGGCCTCACGCACGGTATCCCCACGGGTGTCGCCTTACATTTGCCCGGGACCGTTTGCGCTTTTTGACTCACGTATATGATAGTGTCGCTAGCATCCATATGATAAAGAGCCCGGGCTGACATGACTAGTCGTAAACCCAAAGTGGCACAGGCTTACAGGGACAGGCATCCATGACCCAGCAACGAACGTGTCGGTCATCAGCAAGTGGGTCCGGGCTGTAGCACCGGGCTAGCAGGACTCCGGTAAACCGGGCTGTAGCGGGCTAACAGGACTCCGGTACTCAATGCGTGACATTTCCCCGAAGGGACAGACACAGGAACGAAGAAGGACACATGCCGGCCAGCCTAAGTGTTCCAGAGCAGTAGCAAGCTACCATGGCTCAGTGGTAACACCAGGAGACATTTCCCGGTAAGAGAGGCTACTAAGGATAAACAACTAGATAGTCAGATCCCACACATACCAAGCATTTCAATCATACACACAATATGCTCGATATGTGCAAATACAACAAGGCATCACAACATGACTCTATGACACAAGTACTTTATTTAAGGCTCAGGGAGCCATACATAATCATACACACAGGTATGGGTCACACGACCCAGCATTCAAGTCATATAGTCATACAAGCCAGCAGCGGAAGTAACTTGTCTGAGTACAGACAACTAGAAAAATAAAAGAGGCTTGGAAAGCCTAGCTATACTACGTGGTCCTTCAGAAGCTCAGGATCACCACCTGGGCCTTAGCCTACTCATTGATGTCAACGTCTACGAAGAACCCATCAGAAGGGGTTGCGGCGTCTTCTGTAAAGAATGTAAATTATAGCAACATGAGTACAAAGGTACTCAGCAAGACTTACATCAGATCCTACATACATGCACATTATCAAGAAGGGTTGGTCGAGTTGTTGCAGCAAGCCAGCTTTGACTCTTGGCTAGGCTATCCTACGAGACTCCAACTTGAAATGGTTTTGCGCACACGAGTCCACTACTCACCACTTCAATACACTACCGAGGATCCACCTCCGTCTTCCTACGGAAGAGCCATCCTCGGCACTCACACTTATCTTGAGGCTTTTAGTAGTTTCCATTTACTTGTCTATGAACTGTATAGGCAACCAAGTAGTCCTTTACCGCAGACGCGGCTATTCGAATAGATCATGATAACCCTGCAGGGGTGTACTTCTTCATACATGTTTCCACCACTTAGCGTCTGCACACGACATGTGCTCGGTAGACTTCAAGCGAAAGCCGACGTGGGTGTAGACCACGACCTACCTAAACACCTAAGCCTCTAGTCCAGGTTTATCGCCTATCTAGGTTCCATCCGCAGGGAGTCCGGCCGAGGTTTCCCATACGGCCCCGAACGATGTGAACAGGGTTCCCGAGATACCTAACGGGTATTCGGTACACCCGACCACGTACCTACCGCATCACAGCCCACCCCTACGGTCAGCGCTGTCCACGGCCTCCAGTAGGCTACAAACACCAGAAACTACTTGCAACTCCTGGACAGAGAGCTAGGGTGAATAAGAAGTCGAGCGGGGTCATATTTCAGGGCCCAATGCATGGTAGTAGCTGTATCTTAAATCACACATACAGATCTCAGTGCTTAAGGTCGGCTTCAATGAAACAACCCACCATGTACTCCTACATGGCCTCTCATCGATACCTTTACCAAATCGTGTTCACCACACCACTCTCATTACCGACATAATCATTTCACTCTAGCCCATCACCCAGATGAACCAGACCTGACACGACTCTAAGCATAGCAGGCATAGCAAGGTAGGAACAACACATACATATGGCTCAATCAACTCCTACACATGCTAGTGGGTTTCATCTAGTTACTGTGGCAATGATAGGTCATGCAGAGGAAATGGGTTCAACTACCGTAGCACACAGCAGTTTGAAACGCGTTGTCTTAATGCAGTAAAAGAGAGCAGGAGCGAGAACGTGGGATTGTATCGATATGATCAAATGGTTGGTTGCTTGCCTGATGGTTCGATGCACTGATACAGTTCTTCGTTAGGGTAATCACGGTACTCCTTGGAGGCAGAACCTGCCTCAAGAACACCGATACACAACCATCACCAAACAATGTGCAACAATATGATGCATGCATGAAACATAGCAATATGAGTGTGTTGGGCTAATGCAACTAAGACCAGAAGGGTTTGTACCAATTTGAATCAAAGATTCAAATTTCAAACTCAAATATGGTCCTTTAAAGTGTTTTTTCCTTGTTCTGCATTAAACATCAAGTTAACTTGTTTAGTCATGCATGAAAATAGTACAGATGGATAGATTGGATTTTTCTGATCATTTTTCATATATAATTTGTCTGATTTGGAGTTACAGAATAAAAGTTATGAATTTTTGAAGTTTAAACTATATTCTGGAATTTCCTATATTAGATTAATCCAGAAAATCAATTATTGCGTCAGCCTGACGTCAATGTGACGTCAGCAGGTCAACGGGACACGTCCGGGTCAAACCTGACAGTGGGTCCCGCGTGTCAGTGTGATTAGATTAATTAAAATTTAATTAAAACTAAACCTGTTTAATTAGCAGGGCTGGGCCCCACCTGTCATTGACTCAGGGGAGTCAACCAGGGCCCACCCGTGGTCAAACCCGGGTCGGCTGCACCGGCGTTTAGCCGCCGGCGAGCCCGACGCGGCGGCGGAAGTGGTTTTGGCTGTTTCGGCCGCCAAATGGGTCGCGGAGACCAACGGAGAGGAGCTGAGGACGAACCGCAGCTCTTGGTGGAGTCCGTTGGGGTCGGGGTGGCCGGAGTTGGCGTCGGCGACGACTTTGGCGGCCACCGGGGTTCGGCCGAAGACGAACTTGACGCTAGAGGGGTCGGTGAGGCGCGGGGAGTAGCTAGCTAGGTGCTACGTGACACGGTGAGCATGATGGACACCGTGGAATGGTCGGAGGGTGACCGGGAGCACGTCGGCGACGAGCTTCACGGCGGTGGGTGCGGTTGAGCTCCGGGAGGTCGCTACACAGCTCGGGAGCAAGAAAAGAAGGGGGGGGAGATGGCTAAGCTCACAGTGAGTGCGACGAAGCCCTTGGTGCGGCCGGAGATGGACCGGAGCGACGACGGCGTTGAAGGGGATCTCCGGCGACGGCGGTTCGGGCGAGGTCGTTGCGGTGGACTCGGGCGTTGCGAGCGCTCGGGGCTCGGCTTGCTCGATGGAGTGGACAGCGGTGGAGCTCCTGGACACGATGAGAGGACGCACGGGCGGCGGGGAGCACGGCTACGACGAAGGCACGGCGATGGTGGCGTCGGTAATGGCGGGGAAGCGCGAGGGAGAGGAGCTGGAGAGGAGAGGGGTGTCTGGGGGGTTCGGGGGAGCGAGGGAGGCCGATCCACGACGTCACCGGGCGAGGGGAGCGGCGAGGCGGCGAGCAGGTGCGTGGCGCGCGCTGCGGTCACCGTCGGGCACCTGCCTGCCTGCCTGGCCGGCAAGCAGCTCGCTGGAGCGGCGCTGGGCTGGGCCGGCAGGTGGGCCGGGAGCAGGCGTCAGGTAAGTTTTTCCATTTCTTTCTGTTTTCTGTTTTTTTAATACTTCTACAACTTTGTTGAATTAAATAAAATACTTAGGCAACTCCTAAAATCACCAAACTACTCCTAGTCCATAGTTGGATTATTTCCAACATGAAACATTTTAGTTTGGAGATATTTGAGCATTTAAATATTTTATATAATTTTAAATGCCCAAATTCAAATATTTATGATTTAATTCAAAAACCCTAAGATGGCCTAGGAAAATGTGCATCACTTTTGGCAGAGGTTCTGAACCAAGACAAAAATGATGGGCATTTTAGAAGGGCATTTCAGGTTCCTTGAAAAAGTTTTTAGTAAACCCTAATTGGTTTCAGAGGGGACTGGGGGTTCTGTCATCCCCATTTCAGGTTTCTGATGAAAGAGTAAACATGATGCAACACTCTAATGCATAGCTAACTAGGGTGTGACAACTCACCCCCACTCAAAAGAATCTCGTCCCGAGATTTGGGTTCCTCCGGGAAGAGGGCGGGATACTCAAGTCGAAGACGATCCTCCCTTTCCCAAGTTGCTTCATCCTCAGAATGGTGCGACCATTGAACTTTGAGAAACTTGATATTATGACGTCGAGTGGTACGCTCGGCCTGATCGAGGATACGAATGGGGTATTCTCGATATGTGAGATTATCTTGGAGATCAAGCGTTTCGTGGTCCACTCCACGGATAGGATCCGAGAAGCAACGCCTGAGTTGAGAAACGTGGAAGACATCGTGGACTCTGGAGAGATGCGGAGGTAGTTCCAACTGGTAGGCAACTTCTCCTCGTTTAGCGAGAATGCGAAAAGGTCCAATGTAACGTGGAGCCAATTTGCCTTTGATACCTAAACGATGGGTTCCCTTCAGAGGAGTAACCCGAAGGTAAGCCTTCTCGTCAACCTCGAAAGTCATAGCCTTATGTTTTCGGTCATATTGACTCTTTTGACGAGATTGGGCCGTTTTCAACTTTTCACGAACAATGCGAACTTGCTCTTCTGCTTCCTGAATCATATCCGGGCCAAAGAATTGTCTTTCCCCGGTCTCTGACCAGTTAAGGGGTGTTCGACACCGTCGTCCATAGAGAACTTCGAAAGGGGCTTTACCCAAGCTAGATTGATAGCTGTTGTTGTAAGCGAATTTGGCAAATGGAAGGCATTTCTCCCACTCCATTCCGAGAGAGATAACAGAGGCTCGAAGCATGTCTTCTAGAATCTGGTTGACGCGTTCCACTTGACCACTCGACTGAGGGTGGAAAGCGGTGCTAAAGGAGAGACGGGTTCCCATAGCATTTTGGAAACTTTCCCAAAATCGAGAGGTGAAAAGACTTCCTCGATCCGAGTTAATTTCCAAAGGAACACCATGGAGAGACACTATCCGGGAGATGTATAAGTCTGCCAATTGACTAGCGGTTATACTCTCACGAATAGGTAAGAAATGGGCTACTTTGGAAAGACGATCGATAACGACGAAGATAGCATTATTCCCTCTCTTGGTCCTGGGAAAACCGGTAATGAAATCCATACCAATTTTATCCCATTTCCATTCAGGAATAGCTAGGGGTTGAAGGGTGCCAGCAGGCCGTTAATGCTCTGCTTTTACACGACGACAGACGTCGCAATTAGCAATATACTGAGCAATTTCTCTTTTCATCCTAGTCCACCAGAACCTCTGGCGTAGGTCCTGATACATCTTGGTACTACCGGGATGAATGGTGAGAGGGGATTCATGAGCCTCCTTAAGGATTAACTGCCGTAGATGCTGGTTCTTGGGAACTACTAGACGGTTCTCAAAGTACACAACACCATGATCATTTGTGGAGAAACAACTAGCACCTCCGCTAGCAATGTTCTCTTTGATTTTAGATATTCCCTTATCTCGCTTTTGGGCAGCGATGATTTGATCCGTAAGGGTAGGTTTCGCTACCAAGGTGGAAAGAAATCCTTGAGGAACAATGTGAAGGTTAAGCTTCCGAAATTCCTCATGGAGAAGCGGTTGACTTTGTCGCAACATCAGGTTGTTACAATAAGATTTGCGACTTAGCGCATCAGCCATGACGTTGGCTTTCCCTGGGGTGTAAGTTATTCCTAAGTCGAAATCTGTGATCAACTCAACCCAACGTCTTTGCCTGAGATTCAAATCCGGTTGGGTGAAGATGTACTTCAGACTTTGGTGATCAGTGAATATTTCGCAGCGATTACCAAGGAGGTAATGTCGCCAGGTTTTAAGTGCATAGACTACGGCTGCAAGCTCTAGATAATGAGTAGGATAATTCTCCTCATGTGGGTGCAATTGCCGTGAAGCGTAAGCAATTACGTGTCGATCTTGCATGAGAATGCAACCTAGTCCTTGTCGCGAGGCGTCGCAGTAGATAACAAAGTCCTTAGAGAAGTCTGGCGGTACCAGTACGGGAGCAGAAGTCAGGCGTCTTTTCAGTTCCTGAAAGCTGTGCTCACATTGTGGAGTCCATTCGAACTTTTTATCTTTCTTGAGGAGTTTGGTTAGAGGTTTAGCAACTTTGGAGAAGTTCTCGACAAAGTGACGACAATAGCTCGCTAAGCCCAGAAAACTCCGAACTTGCTTGACCGATTCAGGTGGAGTCCAATTAAGGACGGCTTGAACTTGCTCAGGGTTAACAGCAATACCTTTACCAGATATTACATGACCCAGATAGGTCACTTCTGACAACCAAAATTCACATTTAGAAAACTTGGCATAAAGGCGATGCTCTCGAAGTTTCTTCAACACTAGCCTTAGATGTTCGGCATGTTCTTCCTCGTTCTTGGAGTAGATGAGTATATCATCGAGGTAAACCACGACGAATTTGTCCAAATACTCCATGAAGATTGAGTTCATTAACCGAGAAAAGGTCGCTGGAGCGTTGGTTAATCCGAAGGACATAACGGTGTACTCGTATTGGCCATAACGAGTAACAAAGGCCGTTTTAGGGATGTCCCCGTTTCTGATTTTGATTTGATGGTAGCCCAACCTCAAATCCATTTTGGAGAAGACTGAGGATCCAGCGAGCTGATCATACAGGTCATTGATCCTGGGGAGCGGATATTTGTTCTTGATTGTGACCAAATTGACAGGTCGATAATCTACAACCATCCGGTCCGTACCATCCTTTTTCTTGACGAAGAGGATGGGGCAAGCCCACGGAGATGAACTAGGTCGGATGAAACCCTTTTTCAAGGACTCATCGAGTTGTTTCTTAAGCTCGACTAGTTCTAGGGGTGCCATATTATAAGGTCTCCTAGCAATCGGAACGGTTCCTGGAATGAGGTCTATTACGAACTCAACATCCCTGTCAGGTGGAACACCTGGAAATTCCTCTGGGAAGACATCCGGAAAGTCACGGACTATCGGAAAGTCCTCAAGGTCTGGCAAAGGGCTGGCGTTAAGAGAATATAATTGTCGCTCGGCTAACCGGGTCAAGACATTGACTATCTTCCCCGAAGGATGAGTGAGTTGAACAGTCCTAGAGAAGCAATCAATTTTGGCATGATGAGCTGACATCCAGTCCATACCCAAAATGATATTAATATCTGAAAATTTGAGAGCTATCAAAGATGCAAGGAAAACAAGTCTGTCGACTTGGATTTCATTTCCATAACTTACCCTGGAGGTCTGCCATCTAGAACCGGGAGTAGAAATTTCCATAGTGGATGGCATGTCACAGAATGCGGTGTTATGCAAACGAGCATAGTTCTCGGATATAAATGAATGAGAGGCTCCTGTATCGAAAAGAACAGATGTCGGGTGGCAGTTAACAAGGAGCGTACCGAGAACGACGTTGGGATCCTCTTGAGCTTCTTCGGCAGAGATACAGTTGACATGGCCACGTGTAACGGCGGCCGGCTTGGCGTGGAACACTTTTCCTGTCGGCTTGCCACGGCCAACAGCTTTAGCATATTGGTTGGGGTTGGTTTGGGGACACTCACGCATATAGTGGCCAGATTCCCCACACTTGAAACAAGTCACGGAACTGGTACGTGGAGGAGCATTGTTGGTTGGACCCTCATAGGGCTTGGCTGGTGCAGACTGTTGAACGGGGCGAGGCGCCTGGAAGGATGGCCTCAGCGTGAACCTGGGTGGCAGGGCAGTGTTGGGCACCCACACGCGGCGCTTCTGAGGACCCGCACCGGATGAGGAACCCACGTCACGGCCATGCTTGCGTGTTGCGTCATAATCAGCCGGACCAGTCTCAGCACTGATGGCCTTGTTAACAAGCTTCTGAAAAGATGTGCACTCATGCAGACGGAGGTCGCGGCGAAGCTCAGGACTAAGTCCCTTACGGAACCTTGCTTGCTTCTTGGCATCAGTAGAAACTTCCTTAGTTGCATATCGTGCGAGGTTACTGAACTCCCTGCCGTAAGCATCCACAGAGAGTCGGCCCTGAGTGAAACTGCAAAATTCCTCACGTTTACGGTCCATGAGACCCTCCGGAATGTGATGTTCACGGAAAGCCTCGCTGAATTCAGCCCAAGTGGTGACATGGCCCGCTGGGCGCATAGCTCCATAATTCTCCCACCATAGACTGGCGGGGCCTTCAAGATGATATGCAGCAAAGGTGACCTTGTCAGCCTCAGCTACTAGCGCGGAATGCAGCTTGTGGGAGATACTGCGAAGCCAGTCATCAGCGTCGAGAGGCTCGACGGAGTGGTGGAACGTGGGTGGATGTAACTTGATAAAATCACTGAGTGACACCACGTTAGTCCTCTGATGGTGTGCTGTGTTCTGTTCAATACGCTCCAACAAACGGTTGGTCTCCCGCTTGTTTCTTTCGGCTTCCATCATAACCTCGGCTAGGGAAGGAGGATGAGGCAGATTTGCATTCCTGACTTCACTGCCTTCGGCCTGCTCTTGAGGAGCAGGGTTAGTGCGCGTGTTGACCATCCTAGGTAAACAAGACAATGATTTAGTCAGGATGATAAAATTCCAACATAGGATACAGAATGTAAGGAATAACTCGGAATGCAAGATGATCATTCGTATGACATGGTAGATACAGAAACTGCTTCTTTATTCCATCGTCATACACACCATACAGGGTTTAGTACAAGACCAAACAAAGTACTATTACGGTGAAAAGAGGATTACATCTCATCGGAGGCATTCCCAGCTCCTATACATTATTTTTCTACAACTCCGGAAGGCGATACAGTTAGGTCATATCCCACGAGTCACGCAGGATGATAAACGACACAGCTAACACGAACTAGTGATACTACCACTAACTCAGACCGATCCGTACTAGTCCTCGTAGAAGTCACCTCCATAGCCTGGAAGCTCAATATGATCATCCGGAAACAGACGATCTCGCGGAGCTTGTGGACCATAGGGGCTAGGATGAGGTCTTGGACCAACAGACGGTGGCCTGCGGGGACCGCGAGGTGGGGTGATGCCTCCTACATCACGCCAACCCATCACGTCTGGCAGAGCAGATCTCACAGGATAGAGATCGCGCATATCCGAATATCCAGCTTGCACCGCCGGTGCAAACTGAGTCAATGTGGCCCAGTGGTCAGCACGGGTATTGAAGAGCTCTAACCTCAAGGCCCGATTTTCACGGTCCTTATCCTCGAGCATCTCAGCAGTAGTGCGAGTCCGTGAATCCTCCTGAGTGGGGTCAGCATAGATAGCCTGGAGATACCCTTGTGCTCCCGGAAGTGATCCTGGCATATACCGGAAATCAGAGTCCCGAAATAGGCCAGACCTGACTCGCATGAGGGTCATCATAGACTAGGCGGCGTCCTGCACAGCCATCTCAATAGTAACCCCGAGTCCATAGGAGCAGTGAAGGGGCTCGGTGGATCCAGGATAAGATGGAAATATCCTGACAGTGCAAAGATACTGGCTTTGATTAAAGTCTCGGAATTGCTCTTCGACCGTGTACTCGGGATACCAATGGTATCCAGCCTCAGTCATTACCCTGACCAACATGGCAGTATGGCCGGGTACATCTAGGCATCGAGTCAGGCGAACCACTTGATTGAGGTCGCGAGTGGCCATCTGAAAACGCAATCATAATGCAAAGGCATTAGAATTTCTAGCAAAATTTCGGCAGCATAACAGCTGTAAATGCTCAAGAATGATTTTGAGACATTTGACAAAGGATTTCATACACACTCCACATCATCATATCAAGTTCTGAGTCCATCCTAGCAACATAATGTGGTAGTAGAACTGAACTAGGCTTGTATCCATCAAACCTATAAGGTACTACTGATTAGTAACACGTGATCCTGATAGAGAGAATAGATCCTAATTCCTTAACCCCCGGTGGAAGAATAGACTGACTCAGATCAGAATGTCATAAGATAAAGGAGTAAAAAGAGCCTTACGTTCCACCCACAAACAATTCCCCTACATATAACTAAAGAATTTCTAGACTCCACATCGACCAGTTTGGCTTGGAGAACCTACAGGCAGTCCGGCTCTGATGCCAACGCTGTCAGGACCCCGACTCGATGTCACAACGATCTAGCTTGTAACACCTCATATCACTTTGCGGCCTCACGCATGGTATCCCCACGGGTGTCGCCTTACATTTGCCCGGGACCGTTTGCGCCTTTTGGCTCACGTATATGATAGTGTCGCTAGCATCCATATGATAAAGAGCCCGGGCTGACATGACTAGTCGTAAACCCAAAGTGGCACAGGCTTACAGGGACAGGCATCCATGACCCAGCAACGAACGTGTCGGTCATCAGCAAGTGGGTCCGGGCTGTAGCACTGGGCTAGCAGGACTCCGGTAAACCGGGCTGTAGCGGGCTAACAGGACTCCGGTACTCAATGCGTGACATTTCCCCGAAGGGACAGACACAGGAACGAAGAAGGACACATGCCGGCCAGCCTAAGTGTTCCAGAGCAGTAGCAAGCTACCATGGCTCAGTGGTAACACCAGGAGACATTTCCCGGTAAGAGAGGCTCCTAAGGATAAACAACTAGATAGTCAGATCCCACACATACCAAGCATTTCAATCATACACACAATATGCTCAATATGTGCAAATACAACAAGGCATCACAACATGACTCTATGACACAAGTACTTTACTTAAGGCTCAGGGAGCCATACATAATCATACACACAGGTACGGGTCACACGACCCAGCATTCAAGTCATACAGTCATACAAGCCAGCAGCGGAAGTAACTTGTCTGAGTACAGACAACTAGAAAAATAAAAGAGGCTTGGAAAGCCTAGCTATACTACGTGGTCCTTCACAAGCTCAGGATCACCACCTGGGCCTTAGCCTACTCATTGATGTCAACGTCTACGAAGAACCCATCAGAAGGGGTTGCGGCGTCTTCTGTAAAAAATGTAAATTATAGCAACATGAGTACAAAGGTACTCAGCAAGACTTACATCAGATCCTACATACATGCACATTATCAAGAAGGGTTGGTGGAGTTGTTGCAGCAAGCCAGCTTTGACTCTTGGCTAGGCTATCCTACGAGACTCCAACTTGAAATGGTTTTGCGCACACGAGTCCACTACTCACCACTTCAATACACTACCGAGGATCCACCTCTGTCTTCCTACGGAAGAGCCATCCTCGGCACTCACACTTATCTTGAGGCTTTTAGTAGTTTCCATTTACTTGTCTATGAACTGTATAGGCAACCAAGTAGTCCTTTACCGCGGACGCGGCTCTTCGAATAGATCATGATAACCCTGCAGGGGTGTACTTCTTCATACATGTTTCCACCACTTAGCGTCTGCACACGACATGTGCTCGGCAGACTTCAAGCGAAAGCCGACGTGGGTGTAGACCACGACCTACCTAAACACCTAAGCCTCTAGTCTAGGTTTATCGCCTATCCAGGTTCCATCCGCAGGGAGTCCGACCGAGGTTTCCCATACGGCCCCGAACGATGTGAACAGGGTTCCCGAGATACCTAACGGGTATTCAGTACACCCGGCCACGTACCTACCGCATCACAGCCCACCCCTACGGTCAGCGCTGTCCACGGCCTCCAGTAGGCTACAAACACCAGAAACTACTTGCAACTCCTGGACAGAGAGCTAGGGTGAATAAGAAGTCGAGCGGGGTCATATTTCAGGGCCCAATGCATGGTAGTAGCTGTATCTTAAATCACACATACAGATCTCAGTGCTTAAGGTCGGCTTCAATGAAACAACCCACCATGTACTCCTACATGGCCTCTCATCGATACCTTTACCAAATTGTGTTCACCACACCACTCTCATTACCGACATAATCATTTCACTCTAGCCCATCACCCAGATGAACCAGACCTGACACGACTCTAAGCATAGCAGGCATAGCAAGGTAGGAAAACACATACATATGGCTCAATCAACTCCTACACATGCTAGTGGGTTTCATCTAGTTACTGTGGCAATGACAGGTCATGCAGAGGAAATGGGTTCAACTACCATAGCACACAGCAGTTTGAAACGCGTTGTCTTAATGCAGTAAAAGAGAGCAGGAGCGAGAACATGGGATTGTATCGATATGATCAAATGGTTGGTTGCTTGCCTGATGGTTCGATGCACTGATACGGTTCTTCGTTAGGGTAATCACGGTACTCCTCGGAGGCAGAACCTGCCGCAAGAACACCGATACACAACCATCACCAAACAATGTGCAACAATATGATGCATGCATGAAACATAGCAATATGAGTGTGTTGGGCTAATGCAACTAAGACCAGAAGGGTTTGTACCAATTTGAATCAAAGATTCAAATTTCAAACTCAAATATGGTCCTTTAAAGTGTTTTTTCCTTGTTCTGCATTAAACATCAAGTTAACTTGTTTTGTCATGCATGAAAATAGTACAGATGGATAGATTGGATTTTTCTGATCATTTTTCATATATAATTTGTCTGATTTGGAGTTACAGAATAAAAGTTATGAATTTTTGAAGTTTAAACTATATTCTGGAATTTCCTATATTAGATTAATCCAGAAAATCAATTATTGCGTCAGCCTGACGTCAATGTGACGTCAGCAGGTCAACGGGACACATCCGGGTCAAACCTGACAGTGGGTCCCGCGTGTCAGTGTGATTAGATTAATTAAAATTTAATTAAAACTAAACCTGTTTAATTAGCAGGGCTGGGCCCCACCTGTCATTGACTCAGGGGAGTCAACCAGGGCCCACCCGTGGTCAAACCCGGGTCGGCTGCACCGGCGTTTAGCCGCCGGCGAGCCCGACGCGGCGGCGGAAGTGGTTTTGGCTGTTTCGGCCGCCAAATGGGTCGCGGAGACCACCGTAGAGGAGCTGAGGACGAACCACAACTCTTGGTGGAGTCCGTTGGGGTCGGGGTGGCCGGAGTTGGCGCCGGCGACGACTTTGGCGGCCACCGGGGTTCGGCCGAAGACGAACTTGACGCTAGAGGGGTCGGTTAGGCGCGGGGAGTAGCTAGCTAGGTGCTACGTGACACGGTGAGCATGATGGACACCGTGGAGTGGTCGGAGGGTGACCGGGAGCACGTCGGCGACGAGCTTCACGGCGGTGGGTGCGGTTGAGCTCCGGGAGGTCGCTACACATCTCGGGAGCAAGAAAAGAAGGGGGGGAAGATGGCTAAGCTCACAGTGAGTGCGACGAAGCCCTTGGTGCGGCCGGAGATGGACCGGAGCGACGACGGTGTTGAAGGGGATCTCCGGCGACGGCGGTTCGGGTGAGGTCGTTGCGGTGGACTCGGGCGTTGCGAGCGCTCGGGGCTCGGCTTGCTCGATGGAGTGGACAGCGGCGGAGCTCCTGGACACGATGAGAGGACGCACGGGCGGCGGGGAGCACGGCTACGACGAAGGCACGGCGATGGTGGCGTCGGTCATGGCGGGGAAGTGCGAGGGAGAGGAGCTGGAGAGGAGAGGGGGTGTCTGGGGGGTTCGGGGGAGCGAGGGAGGCCGATCCACGACGTCACCGGGCGAGGGGAGCGGCGAGGCGGCGAGCAGGTGCGTGGCGCGCGCTGCGGTCGCCGTCGGGCACCTGCCTGCCTGCCTGGCCGGCAAGCAGCTCGCTGGAGCGGCGCTGGGCTGGGCCGGCAGGTGGGCCAGGAGCAGGCGTCAGGTAAGTTTTTCCATTTCTTTCTGTTTTCTGTTTTTTTAATACTTCTGCAACTTTGTTGAATTAAATAAAATACTTAGGCAACTCCTAAAATCACCAAACTACTCCTGGTCCATAGTTGGATTATTTCCAACATGAAACATTTTAGTTTGGAGATATTTGAGCATTTAAATATTTTATATAATTTTAAATGCCCAAATTCAAATATTTATGATTTAATTCAAAAACCCTAAGATGGCCTAGGAAAATGTGCATCACTTTTGGCAGAGGTTCTGAACCAAGACAAAAATGATGGGCATTTTAGAAGGGCATTTCAGGTTCATTGAAAAAGTTTTTAGTAAACCCTCATTGGTTTCAGAGGGGACTGGGGGTTCTGTCATCCCCATTTCAGGTTTCTGATGAAAGAGTAAACATGATGCAACACTCTAATGCATAGCTAACTAGGGTGTGACACATGAAAAATGAACTAGAGTTGGCTAGAGTTCATTGGCATGCCAAAGAAATGGCAACCATCCAAACAAAGACCAATCTTTGGGTCATGACCAAAATTTTGGTTGAGGTATTGGTTGCCCATGATTTGGCCGACATTGGCAAGAAAAATGAACTAGAGTTGGCTAGAGTTCATTGGCATGCCAAAAAATGGCAACCATCCAAACAAAGACAATCTTTGGGTCATGACCAAAATTTTGGTAAGGTGCACTTTGGCCTCAATCCAAACACACCCCAACACCTGGCTCGTCGAGGATGCACGGGGCGCCGCGACACGTCCGCGGAGTGGTGTAGCGCGGCCAACTACATCCTCTGGACCTGAGACCATGCCGGGTCATCTTGCTTTTTCAATGACATGTGGGGATCGCATGTGAGCAAAGGGCATCTCCAACGTTGCCACGACCGCAGCTGACTACCCTGGCACACCAAAACCCTCGTCCCTCGCGCCGTCGCGCGGTGCGTTCCCAGCCGGCGCCAGCTACCCGCATTCATGCCGTCCGTTCATATGTCGTCGTTAAGAGGCTCGGTGCCCGAGGAACCAACTCCGGCAACTTAATGACGCACCCGGATGCTTGGCCTCACCGGAATGCGCTACTTAAAGCGGCAACGCCCAGCTAACCTCCACACCATAGCGCATCGTCCTCCTACCTGGCACCACATCCTCCATGACCGCAAGTGCAAATGCTCTGCAGGAGAGCTTGTCTTCGGGGATGAAGCTCGAGGTCGCCGCCCTCGCTCAAGTCACCTCTCGCGACGTAATAGCTATGTAGCCGGAAGCGGACGCGAACGCACAAGCGGTGGCCATGCTGGCGGCCGACGACGGGAGCACCGTCAGCCACGCGTCCTACTTGCCGCCGTCCAACGTCTGGCACCGCCGAGGTCGGGGACTCCTATGAGGATGAGTAGGGCATGGGAGGCGGCAGGGCATGGTGTGCCAACTGGCCGGTCCGTATCCCGTGTTCTACTCTTCCTCACCGGAGACCGCACCTTCACTTCACGGGTCCTGAAGCCGCCCCCGTACATAGAGATCGCAGATGGAGGACGTTGATCACCGCCATAGAATAGGTTTAGGGTCGGGTTTCTTTTATTTTTCTGTCCTATAAAAGTTCGAAATGTAATGAAAATCTGCCGTGTTTGCATTAATCTCGGCCGGTGTATATGAACTTTCACAATAATATACATATTGTAGGATTACTAGCAAGATGCCCGTGCGTTGCACGGAAGATCAAGATCTTGTGGGAAAAAGGATGAACGAGGGAAAGCCTTATCTGCAAATGTGGAGAGGAGTGTGGGTAAATTGTCATAGTTTCCTTCCTATTCGTTAAATATAGATCGAACAGCCTATATTGCAGGATGACAGGAACACCATCATCACCAACTCTGCTTTTTATTGAACCGAGACAAATCTAACATGCGAAGTAAAATAAACACATAGGGTTTATACATACACAAATTATCTTAGGCACTCCAATAGTACGTGTATGAGATTATGATTGCACGACGTATTACTCTCCGTGCATAGGCACGTATACATGATGTACAAAGGTGGGCCACAGACCTCAACTATACAAGGAACTAGGAGGCGGGCCCAATACACAATATGCACATAACACATATACTCAACA